>NC_054744.1:560647-726058 GCF_018143015.1 Lytechinus variegatus | reverse complement strand
TTTACCTTTTACACCATTCTTCTCTTTCAATCCCCCATGGAGATTCCTCTTTATGAACAAGATCTGGATTGAGGATGCGCTCTCCTTTGCCTCTATTAAGGGTTGTAGATGCAAGGAGGGGTGCTTTGTGAAGGGCATACTCGCTAGCTGCTGTTTCAATAAAATCATCCTTTAGCGGATTCAATAAGAGTCACCAAAAAAATAGTGTTACAAACATTTGTTTGTTTTTTTAGATAGTTCTTTGAAATCATAATATGATGAAAAGTGGCCCATGACTGGCACGTAATAATCCATGTAAAGTGCAAGGTTCTACATCAAGCTAGTTAAATATGTATTAACCCTAATTCTCCTGCGACAATTTTCGCGATAGATCAGCTGCGCAAATTTTTTTGACCTCACCGCTCTCTGACTTCTTACTTTCAAGTCTCGCACAAATTTTGAGACTAAATTTAAGATGCCCGGGTACGCGATTACGATATTACGCAACATTATGTAAGTGCATGTCAGACCCAAAATTGCTCATAAACGTGATTTCATGTACAAATTCAATGCAAATTTTGTATTTAGCCAAAATTCATAAATGTATCATTATTTCTACTTTACTGATTAAACTTAATTAATTTTGCATTGTTTATGATCAGAATTAAGTCTGGAACAATTTTCATCGAAAAAGCAATAAAAAAAAAAGTTAAAAAAACAAGGTAACACATAATAATTAAGAAAACAATAAAATACATAAGAAATCGGTCTTGGTACCAGAATTTTTTTCATTCACAATTGTTAAGAATGCTATAAAGCACATTTTCACCAAAAAATAGCGTTCTAGGAGATATCTTTAGTGAATCAGAGCAAAAAGTATGATTTCATGAATAAATGAACATAATTCATATAAAACTAAAATATATGAATTCAGTGAAATTTACCAATGCAACTGCGTAGATTACATCATTCTCTACCATCATGCAAATGTTTGTTATGATCGCGCAATCTGCGGCTGAGATCTTAAGGGGGGGCCATAATGCCCCCTCCCCTGGCAATCACAAGAATCAAAATACTCCCGGAGAAGTAGGGTTAACACTATTTTTTAATCTGTCCATGTTGGGAGCTAAATGGATTGTGTTGGCGGGAAGTGAATTCCACAGCCGAGCCTTTCTTGGTATGTATGAAGAGATGTTTTTGATTTTGAGACAGTGACTCTGTCAATGCATTGGTACACTGACTGTACCTGTCAATTAGAAACCTGTCATTAGAAAACGATGCTGATAATGATGTTTTTGATGATGATGATGACAATGCTGACGATTATTATGAAGATTATGATGATGACCATGATGATGACCATGATAATATGGTGATGATTGTGATGACGGAGATGATGATAAAGAAGGTGATGATGTTGTTATATATAAGAATTGTAATTTAAGCAATTACATTCATTTATTTAGTAATTTCCCCCTTTTTAAGGATATTTGGGAATGATCAAGAACATTCCACAACAAGTTTGTAAAAGCTTTTGTTAAGCAGGCCTCTGCCTATTTAAAGACCAAGGATTATTGTTATTTGTAAATAGAGACTGCCAAACAATAGAATAAGCTATGTTGTTGATTTCAATGAGGTCATTCAAGAGTCTTCCAGAGTGTGATTGCTCCTGAAAGAAGGAGAATGTTCTTTTAAAAGACAATACTAGAACCTTCCATAATAGTGAATACTATATAGAAGCCTCTAGAATAGTGAATTTTAGAGTGATCTAGAATAATTGTAATAAATATGTAAAGCTGGCAGGACATCATCACATCATACCAGATCACTTCACCACATTATGTGAAACCCCCGTTTGGATAAAGACCGCAGTTCAGATTGCAAACTGCGATGTTATACCCCTTTTTTTGTTTGGAACTCCCAAATATCATTTCCAAGCCCTTATCACCCGAGCTTGGCCAGGTAATCCAGGGGTAATCCCTGCTGTCTCAATTTCACCTCCACAGGCAAGTATATGAGCGTTGAGCAAAGGACCATAAGATAAACAACAGCTGTGCTATTACGTAAGACTTCTCTACCTGTAGTAGGACCTTCGGAATGAAATTATTGTATTCGATATTTAATCATGTTTTCAAAGGCATATTGTATTCAGTAATCCAATGTTAGTCCATTTTCAATTTCGAACGAAGAAAATCGACCTCAAATAAGGAAAGTAAGCGAATAAAAATGACGGCGTGTTTTGCAGAAACCGAGCTCAGCGCTCCGCATGCATCCCATCGTGTGTGGCCCCTTGCTGTGACTGTATATGCCGGGTTCTTGTGTGATCTTCGGACCGACGTCGAGAAACAGTGTTTTGATACTTAACCCTATCTAAGCCAGGGGGGGCCTCCGAGGCCCCCCCTCAACGAGTCGCGCGATATTTTCGCTGCTCACTGACTTTTTACTTTCAAGTCTTGCGCAACTTTTGAGACCAATTTTGCGTCACCCGGGTATGCGGTTCCGCAGTTACGCAACGTTATGTAAGTGCATTTCAGACCAAAAATTGCTCAAAAACATGATTTCGTGAACAAAGTCAATGTAAATTGTGTTTTCAACCAAAAATCATAAATGTATGATTATTTTTAGTTTTGCTGGCCTAAATATATGTATTTCATGCTGTTTATGATCTTAGAAGAGTCCCCAATGAATTTCAATGAAAAACAATGAAAAACAAAAGGTCCAAAAAACAGAGAAATACATAAGAAATTGCAAAAAATATAATACATAAGAAATTGATCTGATATCACAATTTTTTTCATGTACACTTGCTAAGAACATCACAAAGAGTTTCTATGCCAAAAATTAGAACATTTGGAGCTTTATTTATGGAGTTAGAGGAAAAAATAGGATTTCGCATACTAATTACGCATTATTACGTAATAACGATACGCATGAAATAAATTACTATACACTTTTGTATATTATATCCCAGACAACCTGCGTGCCAATTTTCGGCGCAATCACGCGGTCGACGGCTGAGATCTCAAGGGGGGTCTAGCCCCCCCCCCTCCGGCCATATGAACTCCCAAAATACTTGCTTGATGGGGCATGTTAGGGTTTCTCGTACTTGGAGAAGAGAATTGATGAGAAGGGAAACTGGGGTATAGTGATCTCAAATGGAAGTTTTTCGTCATGAGATCAGATCAGAGCTAAGAGTTTCACACCAGACTTTATTTCCACCTGGAATGTTTATCTTCTGTGGAATTATTTGCTGCCATCAATGAACTGTTTGCAGTTATTTTGAGAGAGGAATTCTCAGTTCTCATCGAGATCATCAACCTCATCAACCTGTTTAATGAACACTATTCAACCCATGGATTGCTGAAATTGACTGTTAATCATCATCAACATCGTCTTCACAGACATTTCAACTCGTTACAGAGACTCTTGTTATTCATCGTGCTTCAACATCAGTTTCATCGTCGCCATCATTGTGGACTTTTATCTGGATTTTATCATTTGGATTATTAATCGGACATATTGCACATCTGTCACCTCAAGAGACGTAAGATATTTATTTATGTTTTCTTAGTTTTTGAGTGTTATATTTCCTGTAATAAAAGAAAAGGTAATTCAATTTCAAATTATTTCATTGTTATTTGTTGCAGTATCGTAACAATGTTTGATGAAAATTATGATAATGCTGATGATTATGATGATGAGGATTATGATAATGAATACGATATGGGACTCTAAAAATCCAATATGTCTTAGTTTTGATGTTTCAGGCCAATATCACTTTTCAAGGGATTGTAACATATTTGTGAGAGGAATAAGCAGACCAATGGTAGAATAAAGTTTCATTTTCACACGGCTGTACATACGCATATTCAAAACGAACAAAATCACTGTATTCAAGGTTTGATGAACAATAATGAACTCAAAAGTTGGAAATCGGATTAGAATGTGGCATTTCTTAATTTTCTTTTATCAAGTCACTGATATTTACAAAATCTTCCATAAAGGACATCACTGTATAACATACTATTTATCATAATCCAATGAGTTTGCATAACAATTAACATGAAGAAAACCTCTGTTTGAGAACACTATACCCCAGTTTTTCCATGGACCTACTCCATGGACCTACTCCATGGTTTTTCTCAATCAATTCTCTTCTCCACTACGACAAACCTACTGCCCCACGTAAGTATCAAAACACCTGTTTCTTGACCTCGGTCCAAACGCGTCCCGGCAAAGCATGCCGCCATTTTTTATTCACTTACTTTCCTTATTTCGAGGTCAATTTTCTTCTTTCGAAATTGAAAATGGACTAACATTGAATTTCTGAATACAATATGCCTTTGAAAACGTGATTAAATATCGAATACAATAATTTCATTCCATAAGGTCCTACTACAGGCAGAGAAGTCTAATAGCACAGCTGTTGTTTATCATTTCGTCCCTGGCTCAACGCTCATAATCTGGCCTGTGGAGGTGAAATTGAGACAGCGGGGATTACCTGGTCAAGCGGGGTTGATCAGGCGGGTGTTTCATAAAGCTGTTTGTAAGTTAAGAGCGACTGGTGATCCTGTCTTGCGGTAAATGGTACACACCATTGGCGATTATCACCAGTCGTTTTTAAAGTCGCTCTAAACTTACAAACAGCTTTATGAAACGGCCCCCAGGGCTTCAAAATGATCTCAAACACAATTTGGGGTCTACTCCCGCAGTTTGCAGTCTGAATAGCGGTCTTTCTCCAAACGGGGGTTTGACATAATGAAAAGGACTTACCATATCAAATGTCATATGGTCAGTTGGTAATGTCTTGAGGATTTCTTCATAAACTTCTTTGATTTCTTGTCCTCTAAAGAGGTTAGCATCGAGTTTCTTAATAGTGTTTCCATCAACCTTTGTGTCAAAGCAAAATAGAATATTAGAAAATGTTATTTGCAGCTCAGTGAAAACCATGCTCCACAACCTTTCATCCAGTTGTTTATAGCGCAGATGAGAACTATAAAAGGAGTAGAAGTAGAAGTAAAAGTAGAAAATCAAAGTGAAAAAAAATCATCTTTAATCCTTTCACTATAAATCTGTTCATACATTAACGTAATTCATACTTAATAATTATAATAATAATAATAATAAAGGTATATTTACCCAGGGTAGCCACTTCAGTTCCGAAAACTGTTCTCCCAGCGGGCCCTGCTATTATTAACCGGCTAAGCTAGGCTACCTTCTCGGTGCACACAGCTTTTTGAGGAATTACTTCCTGCCGGTACCCATTTACCTCACCTGGGTCGAGTGCAGCACAATGTGGATAAATTTCTTGCTGAAGGAAATTACGCCATGGCTGGGATTCGAACCCACGACCCTCTGTTTCAAAGTCCGAAGACTAATCCACTGGGCCACAACGCTCCACTTGCCAACATTAGAAGAAAAAAAAAGAGGAATCCATTTTTCACACAGAGTAACGAGCGTGTGACATTTTGCGCGGGAAGGTGTGTGGGTGTACCCCCTGCCACGATTAGAAATTTTTGGAATTTTAGAACATGAAATGGGGGGCTTTCCTTCACTTTTGAAGAGCCTTTTACCTGTCCACAAAGAAGAAAATATCTTAATTTTGTCCCAAAGTAATGAAATATGAAACAGGAAAATCAACAGGATTCATTTCATGAAATTGTACCATATTTTTTTACTTCAAAAACATGTATTTCCATTACAATAATAACTGGATATTTCTCAGAATACTCCTTGTATTTCTAATTAATTTGGCTTTTTTCACGAAAACAGACTAACAGTCTAAATGCATATGTAACTTACACATGAACTTATGCAATTGTAAATGCGCCGGTACGGTACTCACTAACCCAGGGTGCTCCGACCGCGAAGCGGACGGCCGCGACAGGGCTAGGTACCGGTACTCAGTCACTGCCCAGTGCACTGTCTGTATAACGATCGGAATCACAGTCACAACTCACATTCACAATCCAAACGACGCATTGGCGACGGTATCCAGTTTCCACACACTAAATTTGTAATTTTGGCTTCAAAATTTCACGGAAAACTACATCCTTTGGCCATTAATCCGACGATCGTTGACCTGGATCTTACGTTTCCACACGTATGCACTTGCAGCGCGGTAACCCACGGAGCTCCGGCGCGGCCCGTCGGTCGGTAACCCGGCACAGGCCGAAGCTCCCTGGGTTAGCAACGAGGTATACTCGCACTCGCGACGTCGCAAGCATACATTGTATTTGCATGTGTTGTCGCTCTAGCTGTGTTTGCACGCGCTTCTGCAATGTGCGCGCCATGTGAGATAGGCAAAGTGAAAAACTACGTACAAGAGTGTGTTCAGTTAGTGGGAAAATAATGCAATTTGGGATATCGCGATATCCAGGTGTCCGCAAGCTTCAGATTGGTCTAACCTTTGCTCCAGCCGTTTTTTCAATATTATCAATGTAAAAATTAATGAAAATCAGAATTATGGAGTTGATATTCGTAATGCCGAATTGGCAAAAAAAAATTGGGATGATTCCGCCAAAATCGGGATGGTTGGCAATTTGGAAATCGAAATATTGAAAGACGTAATTACTAATTACGTCTTTCAATATTTCAATTTCCAATCTAAAGTTAATAGCAAATTTAACAAATTATGTAAATATTAAACCATAAGTTATAAGCTACATAACACACCAATGCAAGTTTTATGCATTTTTGCTGCTTGCTCGCAGAGCATTTTGCTTAATAGAAACCATCAAATTGGTATTTTGAGGACAAGGCTTTCATAATACTAATGTGACTTATAAAGCACCAAATCAACTATGTAGAGTGCTAAAGTCGCATAAAGAGCTTAGATAAAAGTTTTTAGAAGATTTTTGAAAGTTTCGACAGAGGCAAATTTTTGTATGTCTTCAGAAAGGCTTTTCCATAAAGTGGGGCATGCAAAAGCAAAACGATCTTTCCCCAAAGTCCATCAATTCATATTTTTACAACTCCTTGCCTGACACAGTTATCTTAGCCAAATAAGAAGCACAGATATCAGAATTATCAGTCAAGATCTGTTCATGAAGTAATTTCAGTTTACTGTTCCTTAGCAAAGTGTAAACAAGAATGAATTCGCAACCTGCAAACAAATGAAATAGTCTATGGAATTATGCTAAAATAACTGGATTTCTCACAACATGTCATATTCACTTTCATTGCGTTAGGCATGAAATTAGGCTAGCAGATCTAAAGCGGCCTCACACAACAAAAACAATAAAATATTCTCCACTTCTGATGTCATCAATGCAAAACACACTATAACCAATTAAAAAGTAAAATATATAACTTACAATGATGATGTAACAGCATCGCTCATACTGTATGACATCAGATACATCAGGACAGTCACAAGCACAAACCAATTATTTTTAAAGCCTGCTAAATTACGTTTTCCTTCAGCAAAATACTTGCAAGCAGTGAAAATACAGAAAACTAGCATTGTTGAGCTTATTAATTTGTGATTTGTCCATATCCCTTTTTGCTTCTCATACAGTCTTTAAATAGCATTTTAAGATAAGAACATAGCCATACACTTCATGTATCTTTATTATAGAGGAGGTCAAAGCTTAAATTCAATTCATTCACAAAGATTTGCATTATCTTTTCTATATGGTAAAATACGGGAAAGGCCTTGCCCTTCTGTCCACTACCTGCCAAACAAATGGCTTAGTTCACTGTGTTGATGGTCTCAAATAGCGAGTGATGACTTCAGTCGCCCATCCAAATGGTATACAGATAAGTGTGTTAAACCTGACTATAAAATATGGGTGCCAACTCGTCCAATCACATGGTCTAACTTCATATACATGTAGTCTTATGCTATTCTGTCCACCAATATTTTGTCTAACAGCCACTTGGTCAAATATTCACTTCTTCTAATCACCAGTTCGTCTATGACCATTTCATCTTATAACTAGTTGGTCTCATACCCATTTTCTTTCTATTCATTTCCAGCAATTAACACTTAATCCCATTACCGGTAGACCAAATGACATATGGACTAAATCGCTATTGGACTGAATTGTTACTCAAATGGTAAGTGGACAAAATGACAATCAGACCAAGTGGACAATGGATGAAATGATGGTAGACAAAATGATAGTAGACAAATAGGGAATTGGACGAATTGGCATTAGGCCAATCAGAAATAAACAGCAACAAACCCTTACATCATCGGTAAGTTCATTGAAGACTGTCTTATAGAGGTTGATAGTGACTGCAGTCTGACTGATCCTCTCTGATACCCGTACATCTGATGTCCTTACTGTTGACTTATTAGGCATTTTAGTAGTCACTGTAGCAGGCTGAGGGTAAGTTGGCTCTCTAATCTTGATCCTAAAGAAGAAAGATATCAAAGATGATTGCACATTCAAATAGCATTTTCTCAATTTTTAAAAGGATGGCGATGGTTTTAATAACAAGGTAGTTCGCGAACCACAAGTCTCGCCTTATTTCGCGTTAGGACTCTAAAACCACAAAGAAACTCAGGCTCTCATATGTCACATAGATAATTGTAATAGTTTGCTTTGTAACATAGTGGATATTCAGCTACACTGTACATGCAACTAAACTCCGAGATATTCAGAACTCTGCGGCGAGATTGATAAGCCGAACTAAAAAGTATTCTCACATAAGCTGATAAAATCAGGCATAAACTTTAAGCTACTGTTACTTACCTATAAATATCTTAATTCCTTGGTCCCTGAATATCAAAGTGAGGAATCAAGATCCATAAAATTTCAAAGTTATGATGACAATTCCTCAAACACCCCCAACATGGCCAAAGTTCTTTGACCTTTAAATGACCTTTGACCTTAATCATGTGACCTGTAACTCAGGCAAGATCTTCAGTGATACACTATTACCCTTATGTTTAAGTTTTATGAACTAGGCCAATATACTTTATAAGTTATGATGACATTTCAAAAACTTAAGCTTGGTTGAGATTTCAATGTCGATGACGCCCCAACTCTGCTATGCAGGAGAGACAAAAATTCCAGTAAAAGATTCATGTTCAATTAATATGCTGCCCCTAAGCTTTGGAATACGAACCCATTTTCAATCAAGGAGGCATCCACATGCTCTCCATTCAGAACTGGGTCGGGTGAACTGGCTGAGAAAGATTTAACTCTGTGCCCTAGTAAAAAAAGATGTGAGAGTTGAAAGAAAAAAACCTAGCTCCTGAGCTATCTGAAGGATTTAGGGTGAGGTGAAGTTACACCTCGGAGTCTGCAATGAACAGACACAGGGCTTGGCTTCACAAATGGGCTGTCAAGGTGGTGACCACTTGGGTGAACGCCCTGGGCGCTGGTCGCAGACTGAGCAGGAGAGTAAGATATCGATAAATGCACATCATAATCCAGAACTGAAAGACCCCCCAAAATCCCGACAAGTGGAATGCCTCTGGCGGTCTCACCTGCATCACGAAATTCAATATAGCAGCAGTGCTGACTTTGAAAACTACATGTACTATAACTCACACAAGATGTTCAGTGATGCTTGGTTACTCTTATGTCCACGTTTTATGAACTAGACCAATACACTTACAGAGATATGATCACAAATACCCCCACTTCGGCCAAAGTTCATTGACCCTAAATGACCTTTGACCTTAATCATGTGACCTGAAACTTGCACAGGATGTTCAGCGATACTTAATTACTATTATGCTTAAGTTTAATGAATCAAATCCATAAACTTTCAAAGTTATGATGGTAATTCAACAGATACCCCCAATTCAGCCAATGTTCATTGACCCTAAACGACCTTTGACCTTGGTCAGGTGACGTGAAACTCATGCAGGATGTTCAATGATACTTGATTAAACTTATGTCCAAGTTTACTGGACTAGGTCCATATATTTTCTAAGTTATGATGACATTTCAAAAACTTAACCTTAGGTTAAGATTTTGATGTTGATTCCCCCAACAAGGTCCAAGTTCATTGGGTAACCCGACACATGCTCCGGCGACGATTGCTCCGGTAACAAATGCTCCCCAAAATGCGACATTTGCTCCGCGACATTTGCTCCTCGACATTTGCTCCGTCGACATTTGCTCCGCCGACATTTGCTCCGCCGACAGTTGCTCCGCCGACTGTTGCTCCGCCGACAGTTGCTCCGCCGACTGTTGCTCCGCCGACAGCTGCTCCGCCGACAGTTGCTCCACCGACAATTGCTCCGCCGACAGTTACTCCGTCGACAGTTGCTACACAGACAATTACTCCACATTTAGCGACAAATGCTCCGGCGATAAATGCTACCCGAACGACACATGCTCCGGTGACAGTTGCTCCGCCGACATTTGCTCTGCATGTAGGGACAAATGCTCCTCTGATAATAGCTCTTTTTTTTGTAAAACTAACAACGCTTCTTTTCCAAAGCTGTATGGTTTTTATCATTATTCTATACTTTTTTAACATTCCTAATTGAATTGCTTTCCTTGAAAACCACTTTCTCCCCCGTCCCTCTCTCCTGTACTAAAATTTTTTCCTCTCTCTCTACATTCATGACTTCTGTTCCTTATTTCTTTTACAACCTCTCCCACCTTCTCCTATCTCTTAAGCTAATATGCCTAAGTAGGGCACGAAATCATGGCCTGAAAACCGGACATTTCAAGAACTTTGGTAATTATGAATAAGATGAATGAGTGAATACATTTTAACAATTAATGCAAGCGCAAATCGCGAGCCGAAACTTTTGATAGACTATCACAAAATGTGGATTTTAAGAAGCTAGTTGTATAATCAATATTGAGACATACATCACTTGCCAATAAAAATGCGAGCGTGCAAGCGCTAGCTGATACGTTTTGACTATCAGACCTGCAAAGGGATACTTTGAAAACTGTATGGAATACACGAAATTAATAAAGGTAACTGATAAGTTAACATTTGCAAGAGTGCAGCACGAGCAGAAAATATTAATGTTCAGATCGTAAAACTAACATTTTTAAAAATCACTTTAAAACAATCAATTTGTAAATCAAACAAAATAATGAAAGTTCGATATCCGCGGCGAAATATCTTTTACATATTGACTTCCAAACGTGATATTTAAGCTCCATATTGAACGAGATAATTATGAAAATCAAACAGGCAATGCGAGCACGAAGTGCGAGCGAAAATTTTATATAGTGAAATATGAAAGATTCTTTTTATTTTCCAAGTCTTTCACTTGTCTTCCTCTTCTTTTTTCTCTCTTTTCCCTGTTTTTTTCTTCTTTTTCCCCCTTATTCTCTTTTTTTTTTGCTCCGCCAATAGGGGGGACCTGGGCCCCTCGCCCCTGGATCCACCTATGATATAAAGTGGCACAACAACTTGAATGGAAAAACAAAACAATACAAAAAAGTATGTAACGCAAAAGGATGTAACAAATATTTTCGTCAGAGCAAGTGTCTTGTCTTCTTTTAGGCCTAGTAACTGTCGGTAGAGCAATCGTGAGCAGAGCAATTGTTATTTGAGGAGCATTTGTCGCAGGTATTTTTTTTAGGTCTTATATTTACTTTTTTAAAGCAACATGCCAAGAAACTGTCGATGGAGCAATTGTGGACGGAGCAATTATTGGCGGAGCATTTGTCCCTACATGCGGAGCAAATATTGGCGGAGCAATTGTCGCCGGAGCATGTGTCGATCAGGTAGCATTTGTCGCCGGAGCATTTGTCGCTAAATGTGGAGCAATTGTCGGTGGAGCAACTGTCGGCGGAGTAACTGTCGGCGGAGTAACTGTCGGCGGAGCAACTGTCGGCGGAGCAACTGTCGGCGGAGCAACAGTTGGCGGAGCAAATTTCGGCGGAGCAACAGTCGGCGGAGCAAATATCGGCGGAGCAAATGTCGGCGGAGCAAATGTCGGCGGAGCAAATGTCGAGGAGCAATGTCGCGGAGCAAATGTCGCATTTTGGGGAGCATTTGTCACCGGAGCAATCGTCGCCGGAGCATGTGTCATGGATTCAGTTCATTGACCCTAAATGACCTTTGACATTGATCATGTGACATGAAACTCAGGCAGGATGTTCAGTAATACTTGATTAACCTTATGGCCAAGTTTCATGAACTAGGTCCATATTATAAGTTATGCTGTCATTTCAAAAACTTAACCTTCGGTTAAGATTTGATGTTGACGCTGCCACCGTCGGAAAAGCGGCGCCTAAAGTCTCACACTGCTATGCAGATGAGACAAAAATTTGGATAAATGGGGGGGTAAAAATAAGCATCTCTTAAGTCAGGGGGACAGCAAAGTCCGACGCCTGTAGTGAAGGGAGGATAGGAGCCAATGTTTCATTCGGAAAGCTCCAAAGAAAATGAAAAGTGACGAGCGCTTTCATGTTAACATCCTCAATATGCCCAAACATTGAGGGATCACAAATCAAGGATAGGCAAAGATGTGGATTGTCAGTTACCCTCTCGATCTCAGTGGCATCCTGTGCAGACCGGTGGAAGGCGAGAGCCATATAGCCAGGTGAGTCTGTCAATGGTTCTTCCTCAGACATAACGTACACAGCCCCATGAATGACTCACAAACAGAATCAGGAGTCTGCCAACTGACTGGGGATGAACCAGTGTGTAAGTAGCACCTGCGTATTAGCGGGGGGGGGGGGGGGGGGGGTTCCCGTGCAGATGAGTTGGCCGGTGATTCATAAAGAATTGCTACAGACTCCCAGTGTGCGGAATGGTGGCATCTGCTTGATCAGCTAGGAGCTCGGGGACATCAGCAACAGAAGCTGACGTGGAGCGTGGGGGAACAAACCTGCACCGCTCTAAGGTGTTCTGGGGGAACATATGAAGTTGCGACACCTGGCCATTGGCACAAGAATCAGAAAAAAAGGTCTGCCCAAGATAACAGGGGCTTACGAGATTTAATAGTTTCCCTCTTTTTCTTCTTCTTTTGTGGGCTCTGCGGGGGGAGCAGAAAAAGGTACAGGATCGACTGGGGGAGCGAGAAGAAATATTTCCTGAATCGGACAGGGTCAGTTTTTTCCTATCAGCAAGAAACGTCTCCCGAATCTAGCGGGGTCACGTTTTGCATCAGCTTAAGGGGGTCGGACTCCTGTGTCTCCCACGACTAGGGACTGGTAGCCCTTTGCTGATGCTCCCATGGAGCCTAGTCTATGCCAAGAAAAGAGTTCAATGGACTTATCTCAGTCTTGTTGTGACCCGATAGCCGTTGGGTCGGGCAGTCCTGAAGGAGTGAGGTTTTCTTTACAAGTTCAACACTCCCCAAATTGAGTTCAGGTCCGAGGAGGGATCCTTGGCTATCACTTGGTGGGTGCAGGAACGCAACTCCACAATTCCACCTTAATCTCTTAGGTACGTGGCCATCTCGACCCTTCTTGGGCACGTGGACACGAAAATCCAAGGCTCTGCCCATTTTCTCTTGGGCGCATGGATACACAAATCCTCGGCATCGCCCTTTTCCTTTCAGGCACATGGACATGCAAATCAACATATTTGCCCTTTTTCTCTTGTGCAGATGGACACGCAAATACTAATTTCTATCCTTCTTTGAGCCCTACGCAAATGGTCTCTCTCTGTTTGCCTCATGCTCATCACGAAGGAAAAAATAAGCACCAGTATGGCTCTTCCCCAGCAGTATGATAAACAGGAGTCAGATTTATGCTCATCTACTTGGAAAGTTCTCAAGTCTGAAAGAACAAAACAAGAGTGTCGCTAAAGCGAGCACATAATACGCCAACCTGTAATGAGTGAAATGGAGTTATTGGTTAAGCAAAAAAATGGAAGGTGGCGACCTTACCTTTGATGTGTGCTAGTATCATACACACCAATGAGCATAGGTTAAGTTCAACCAAAGTTATCGCATTAACTTCAGAAGGGTAAGATAAAACCTGTCACTGTGATCTTGACATCGAAATCAATAGGCTTCCTGGGATCAATGCTAGTATCATACACACCAAAATATAAGAGCCTAGGTTAAGTTAACAGAAGTTATTGCGTTTACAAGGAAAAGTTAACGGACGGACAGAAAGACGGACAGACACCGAGCGTGATACCAGTAGGATGGGGTATACAAAAATTTGCAAGTTTTTAGAGCACTTAGCAGTCCGGCAGCCCAGGAGATTTATTCAACCAAAAGTTGGACAAGCAAATGACCCAATAGCTGGATTGCATGGACCCTGAAGTTTACAAAAATGCATTGCGGCCAGGTTCTATTCTTGGTCTTCCTGCCGAAATGACGTAATATATGAGGTCACTACAAAATGGCCCTATTTCCCCATTTTTTTGACATTCTACACATAGCATGAAGTCAAGGGAGAATATCTCAACCAAACCATGCTTCTAATTTTTTTAAACTTTAAAAATACATTGTTCAAGTAATGCACAAGATACATGCAAAATTTCAGGAACAGAAATTATTGTTTACATATGCAAATTAGGTCATGAAATTTGCATATCATTGGTTTGGGAGATTTCTTGCTTTGTCGAAAATCGATTCAGAAATTTATTTTCTTTTGTAGTATACCGAAACCTTTTTTTACATATGTATCCTGTCAAGCATAATATCATTCTCTTCATCTATATCTCTACTTTTAGAAAATATATGTCAATACAGTCCGACCTCTCTTATCCGGCCTCCCCTTATCCGGATCTCTCTATTATCCGGACGCACACTTGCAGAGATTTTTTTTTTTTTTTTTAAATCTAGTACAGGTACGTGAGGAAATGAGATTTCAATCTAAACTCAATCCTATACATAAACCCACTGTGATTACATATATTTCCCAACATAGTCACCCTACACCAAACATGAAAATATCTCACCCAAATCACCAAAAGAACTTTAGGAATGATAATTTCCAGCAAATCAGGGTGCAGCGTAAACATTTCATCACGTTTCTCTTTTTGATTCGCGGGAAAAACAACACATGTCTTGCTAGCTAACTTTAGGCCTCAATACGGACAGCGCCATCTATCATGTTTGAGCCTACAGTCAGTGGAACAATGGCTGACATTGCGAAGCTACGATACCCGCCGCGATGATCTAATTTTAAAACTTGGTTTCGAGTCATTCACTAGCTTTCTTTCGAAATATGCTCGATGTATACCTCAGTCATTTTAGCAGGTAAATTATCCAAGAGTTTTGGCCATCGATCGATTTCATTTCGATAAAAAACACTGCCTATAATTTGCACTGACTCTGCAGTGAATATTGTCTTTACCGTACGCCCACTACAATAGTGCAGTGTAGCTACCGCTGGTGGCCTGGGGAGGCAGCCAGCAGCGCAGCTGCGTGTATTTAATATTGGGTCTCCCAGATCCGGATAAATCCCTTATCCGGATTGGTGCTGGTCCCAACGTGTCCGGATAAGAGAGGTCGGACTGTAGTTGGAAATGACATTATAGACTGGTTTCAGCCCCCTTTTCATTATGGCGCGTACATAGAAATCATGCAAGAAGGCCGCTAAAGTTATCAATTTTGAACCCCGTGGGACACGATTTGGCAAAGGGAACACAAGATTCATTAACTAGACCCTTCAGGCAATACGAAAAAGTTGATTAAAAACATATTATGATGGTGCACAGGATCCCTCATTTCCGACCCAACTAATGCAGTCGTACATGATATAGGTTCATTGTTGAAACTAGGCTGAAAACGTAGCTTATAGACTCTCCAGTGGGTAATCAGTCTTTGCTGAAATCCTCTTTTTATTAGCAGAGACATAATGATGATGAAAATATGTTGTTTGGAAGATTTAATACCATGCAAATGCAGGAAACATCAATACAGTAGGCATATCGTTCACAAACCTCAGCTATATGGCAAAAAATAGGTCAAAAATGCATGATTTCTATGTACGCACCATATTGAAGAGGGGGCTGAAACCAGAGTGCTATGTGTAGAATGTCTAAAAAATTGAAAAATAGGGCCATTTTGTAGTGATGTTATATTACGTCATTTTGGCGGGAAGACCACGGATAAGACACGGCGGCAATGCATTTTCATAAACTTCAGGGTCCATGCCATCCAGCTATGGTGTCATTCGCTTGTCCGGCTTTCGGTTGAATAAATCTCCTGGGCTGCAGGATTTTTGCTCTCCGTTCATGAAGGAGACGAAGTGGAGAGGAAATATAGAGTTGCTTGTGCGATGGGCTGTGTACAAGAACGTGGGAAGACTGTGTGCTGGCGCAAAGAATTGGTGTACCTTTCGGATGGTGTGGTGCTGGACTTGAGCATATAATAAGCAGGTGGTCCGTTTATTGTGGTAAATATACTCCTTTCATCATGTTCCAATAAAAAAAATGGAATTTATTGGTATATGGAAGACGCAGCTGTTTGCATATGATGTTAGAAATCAAAATCTTTAAAATTCATGGCTCTAATTGGTTTTCATCAAACATTTAATATTCTCTGCTTTTACTAAAACAGCCTTATCAGGGTGAACAACCCCTTTAAATTAATTTCACCTCCCCTCTCTCTTTTTAACTCTGTCTACCTGCCTATCCCCTCTCTATTATTTCCCTCCTCTTCTCTCTCTCTCTCTTTCTCTCTCCCTCTAGCATTATAACTTTACAATTCCCTTGCTCCTCTTGAAAAATATTCTAAATTTTCATGTTCAAATGAGAAATCAAGATTAAAAAGAAAGAAAATAAAACTGTTCTCCTTTTACAGAAGTATGATGAGAGGACAACAGAGAAAATGTTAGAGAAAGGAGGAAGGTTTCTCACTATAAATATGAAAATGATAAAGTCTATATTCAAGAACTTACAATTCTTCTTGCTCCTTTTTATCTGCCTCTGCTTCTGTTTCCTTCATTTGATGTCTCATTGCTACCCTCCTTTGCTCTTGTCTTTCATTATGATCTACAGCCTAAAATACAAGAAATCATCAAGCAATCAATCCATCATTTTGAGTGCATGCATACATCGTATCAACATCTTCACCCTTGCATATCCATTTCTGCGATCGGAAGATGTACCAAACACGTCTACATTATTTCAGAGAAGCAAAAGAACAAAACATGTGCTGAAACATGCTTCTTGCAGTCTCCATGCTGACGTGTATTTTGTACATAAATATGTCCATGCAAAGAACAGAAAAAAAGTGCAAAAAAAGTGGCTTAAACTACAATTTTTGTGTACCCTTGTACCTGTGTATAGAGTCAATAAGATGACAATAAAATGAAATCATTACATGAAAAATACATTGTAATATTACAGTGATTCGATATTGATAAAAATATGCTAGGAAATAATCTAGGCTCTGATTTTCTTTTGAGAAATAAAAAAGTGAAATTCTAGCTGATTTTTTTAATTACTAATTGTATTTTTCAACTTTTTTTTGTACACGTATACATGTATATGTGCATATCTCCTGGGGGGCCCACTTTCATTGGTGATTGGATACCACATGTGACCAAAAAACATGTAAAAAGGATCTTTTTTTCAAGATAAGACATGTTACATTCGTAACATAATAAGGGTGTCAAAACACAAAAATAATGAAAAACTTCACGAAAAGAAAACCCTCGCAAAGGTTCAGCTTTTAAGGTAATAAAGCCATTAGAAGAAAAATAAAGAGTGGTGAATAAAGAAATAATGACAAGAAAAAAAGAAAAGTGGTTTTGCACATTGTAACATCAACCAAAGTGACATCTTCAGACCTCTACAAGATTATATTATTTAAGAGATACAGTTGAGGTAAAAAGTTTACATACACCCATAGAATTCAGTTAAATTTGTTTGCTTGCCAAACATCGTAAAATTTACTATATCTTCAAAAATATAAGTACTACCATGATGAATTTGGTATCAAATGAAAGAGCATATTAAGCACTTTCACATTATTGGGATGCAGTTGTGATCAATGAAAGTATATTTCAAGTGGAATCTCCTTTGAAGAAAAGAAAGTAACATTTGTGCCAAATGTATTCTATTGTTAGTTATTATATTTTCAAACATGGTTTTATATAGTATGAAAATGTATATATGTAAAAAATCTATTTATCTATTTATATTACATTTTCTATCATATGTCATCATTGCACAAAAAAGTGTAATCTGAAATGTTTGTGTTGAGAAGTACATCTAACTAGCACAAATATGAAATGTTTTTGTCAAGTTTTTATATATGATTTGTCTAAAATATGAAGATTTGGGGGGGGCGAAAATGACACCTAAAAATTTCTCAATTCCTTGTGACAAGGCAATGTGATGAAGGGACATGACATTTGTTTAATGTCAAATTCGTCATGATAGCACAAAACTTATTATAAAATACAGTAAATTTCATAATGTTTGGCAAGTGTCAGCTTTTCTTTGAATTTCCTGGGTGTATGTAAACTTCTGGTCTCAACTATATATTGTGTTATGTATCATCTGCTTTTAAGTTGGTACTATTTTATATATACTTTCATTTTCCAAATGTTGATGTTTATATATTTCAATAGAAACATGCATACGGAGAGATTTTTTTGTTTGCTAGTAAATCAAAGAAAATCCACTTTGGTTCTTCACTTTTGTTGTGAAAACTCATTCAATATATCTTTGCAAAATGGAATTCGTGTTTTTCTGTGAACATTTTCTGTGACAAAATGTAATTTCTATTTTAGATCATGTTTGAAAAGAATAAAAGGTTTTCAAAAATGGAAAAAATCAATTTGTAAATGGAAAATCACTGTCCCTGCATGGTTTGATGATATCAAAGAAAATAAAGTCCAATCAAGTTCATTAATAAAATTCCCTCCACCTTAAATATCACACCATAACATGACATGCACAAAACTCACCCCAGTATACACTGAATTAAGCTGAAGATTGAGGACAAATGATTGATTGGAAAAGGATGAGCAACTAAGATGATTATGTATAGGCCCAGTCACATTGCTCCATGCAAGCCTTGCATGTGATGTGCGGGGCAAATATTTCTGCTACCTGCTGGTCGTTCGCAGGTTAGCCGCATTGACAGTACCTCACATGCAACTTACACGCAGAAGCACACGCAAGTCTCAGGTGAGTTGTGGGCAATCACAAGCAACTCACCCACAAGGCTTGAACAGAACGATGTGACAGGTACTTATGACACACATCTACAAGGAAGGGATGATGTGTTATTACATTAAATATCGTTAATAAGACTGTCGCTAAGGCAAGCACATAATGTGCTCATCTGTAACGTGGAAAATGGAGTTATTGGTCAAGCAAGAAAAGTGGAAAGTGGCGACTTCACCTTTGACCTTTTGACCTCAAAATCATTAGAATTGCTAGGATCCATGCTAGTATCATAAACACCAAATTACATACATGAGCCTAGGTTAAGTTGAACTGAAGTTATCGCATTTACAAGGACTGCAGAAGGGCAAGATGAAAAAAAATTTCACTGTGACCTTGACCTTTGACCTTTTGACCTCAAAATCGATAGGCTTCATGGGATCCATACTAGCATCATACACACCAAATTATATGAGCCTTCGTTAAGTTAACTAAAGTAATTGCGTTTACAAGGGTTGCAGAAGGGTAAGATGAAAACATGTCACTGTGACCTTGACCTTTGACATTTTTTACCTAAACATCAAAAGGCTTCCTGGGATCAATACTAGTATCATACACCCCAAACTAGATGAATCTTGGTTAAGTTAAACTGAAGGTTTTGCGCTTACAAGGACTGCAGAAGGGTAAGATGAAGACATGTTACTGTGACCAGGCTTCCTGGGATCCATGCTAGTATCATACGAAACAAATTATATGAGCCTAGGTTAAGACAAACGGAAATTAATGCGTTTACAAGGAAAAGTTAACGGACAGACACCGAGCATGATACCATAATGCGTCCTATGACGGGCATATAAATAGTGGTTAGCAAGAAACAATCTGATTGCCATTCAAGCATCACAGTATTATCACAGGAGTTAAAGTTGAAATAATAAGTGTTATTACAAAATTTGCATTAAAAAAGAGAAAAGTTAAATACAATTTCATATTAGTTTTATGTTGAACTGCATTTCACTGGTACAGGGCAAGGTATCTTTGGTTAGTAGGGGCCTAAAAAAAGTGGACAACAATGGATTTTATTCTGTGGTTGTAATCTTGCAAAAAGGTAGACTGTTATATCCTAGTTATTTGAAACTTAATTCTAACAATTACATATATTTAGAAACTTAATTTTAACAATTACATATATTTAGAAACTTAATTTTAACAATTACATATATTTAGAAACTTAATTTTAACAATTACATATATTTAGAAACTTAATTTTAACAATTACATATATTTAGAAACTTAATTTTAACAATTACATATATTTAGAAACTTAATTTTAACAATTACATATATTCAGAAACTTAATTTTAACAATTACATATATTTAGAAACTTAATTTTAACAATTACATATATTTAGAAACTTAATTTTAACAATGACATATATTTAGAAACTTAATTTTAACAATGACATATATTTAGAAACTGTATTTAACAATATATTCAGTGCAGTACCTCCATGATTTAATTATTTTCCTTAATAAAGAGCCCTGAAAGTAGACCTGCCAAAACATTTTTTTTATACTTTGGACGGCAAAATTTTTTAATGCCTGCTAATGCTTGGCATCCAGACTTAATATCTTGCCAAAATACTGAGAAATAACGTACAGACCGATGCAAGATGTCACTTTTGCGTGAAAACACCATTTTTAGTTTAAAATCTAAAATTGTTTTTAATATCACACATTTTGATATTTTTTGTGTGATTACCTATATTTATTACCTATTTATTACCTATACTTATTTCAAGTTTTAAATTTCAAGTCTAATAAACATACATTTCAAATTTGAATATTACACATGTACACATATACACATATGGCACAATGAAACATAAAATCGTGATTTACTCAAAATAAAAGTTTGTGAAAACTATCAATAATATGAATTATGTGTTCCATATCTCAAATTCATTAACATCCATACATTATTCCTCAGTATCCAATTAAGACTTTAAGCTGGATGCAGGGCATTAACAAATTTTGATGTTGAATCTTTGTTCTGAGTTTTATTTTTATATTTGGCCGGTCTATTATGATTACTAGTCATACAAATTAAGATATCAGAAAGTTTATGCATGTAATTCTCAAATTCTAGTCATATTCCATTGCTTCGGAACTAGGGAGTGTTTGACAAAGAGTTAAGTATGACTTAGAGTCGCACTTAGATTTCCAGTTGCATGGTGTGTAAAAGGCGTTACGACACTGGTCAAATCATGCTAAGAGGATGCACGCTACAGAGTATTCATCAATAAGATTGCATGTTACATATCATATGCACTTCAGCATCAAGCTTGACTGTAAGTCACACTGAACACTTTGTTAAACACACCCAGGTTTTATAACCAAAATGAAAATGTACTAAGAGTTTGGGCATTATCATTCTAAATTTTACCTAAAATTTTACATAAAATTGAAACTCATCTTTCCAACATTTGTTTTAAATGATTGATTTTTATCTGACAACGACATCAAACTTTGAAAATTAACCACTGTTAAATTTACCAAACACATAATACAGGCTTTAATCAATGTTTAATGTCACACAAGTTGTTGGAAATATCTATCTGAATAAGGGAGTTTATAGATGCATGACCTCTTCCAAATTAATAAAATGCATCATTATTTTGAAATATTAGTTAATTGTAACAAGGCAAGAGCGATATTGTGTCTCGCCCACTTGTGAAAATGACCAGAAATATCGTGATTTGCGAGGGCACGCAACAAAACTGTATCGAAACTTCATTGTGAAATGATTGGGATGGTAACACTTGTCATTAGAGCCTTGCACGCAAACTTTAATGTTGACCTCAAAATGACCTTTGACCTTACCATGTGACCTCTGACTGCAGCATAACATGCAGGTACCCAAAATCCATCTATCATCCAAGTTTAGTTCAAAAGTGACTTACGGTTGCGAAGTTAGGTGTCATAAGGGAGTCTTGCATGTAAACTTTAACGTTGACCTGAAAATGACCTTTGACCTTACCATGTGACCTCTGACTGCAGCATAACATGCAGGTCCCCCAAGTCCATCTACCATCCAAGTATGGTTGAAAAGTCACTTACGGTTGCGGAGTTAGGTGTCATAAGAGAGTCTTGCATGTAAACTTTCACGTTGACCTGAAAATGACCTTTGACCTTACCATGTGACCTCTGACTGCAGCATAACATGCAGGTACCCCAAATCCATCTATCATCCAAGTTTGGTTAAAAAATGACTTACGGTTGCAGAGTTAGGTGTCATAAGAGAGTCTTGCATGTAAACTTTAACGTTGACCTAAAAATGACCTTTGACCTTATCACCTGACCTCCGACTACAGCATAATATGCAGGTCTCCCAAGTCCATCTACCATCCAAGTTTGGTTGAAAAGCGACTTACGGTTGCAGAGATAGATGTCATAATAGAGTCTTGCATGTAAACTTTAACGATGACCTGAAAATGACCTTTGACCTTACCATGTGACCTCCGAGTGCAGCATATCATGCAGGTCCCCCAAGTCCATATACCATCCAAGTTTGGTCGAAAAGCGACTTAAGGTTGTTGAGTTATGTGTCATTAGGTTTGTGACGGACGGACGACAGACGACGGACGGACGACATTTGGATCCCTAAGTCTCGCCTTCACCTCTGGTGGGCGAGACAAAAATAAGCTGATAATATGATTGATGATCATCTACGACCTAAATTCACATCTATCTCATGGATCTTCTATGCATTTTACCTGTAAAAGTGGAGGAAGATCTTCCTCCTCTGGGAGAGCTTCTCTTTTTCTCTCCGTCTTTGCAGAGCGGTAGGCAGATAACTTCTCAAGATCTTGTTTGATATAGGAGCTAGAGTATGGTCTAGATTGTGTTGGTCTACTAGCTCTGGCTCCAGTAGGATGAGCTTCAGACTGAGCAAGGAATATCATAAAGGAACAGGGTTTATAAACATACAGATGTAGCACAATTTATGTCCAAAATCATTAACACTTAAGATTCTCCGTAATCATTGGTCGTTTTTCCCCCGGTTTTCGACATATTGTAGCTGGGTTTATATTCTTCCAAAATATGCTACATTTTTATCATTTTGAGCAGGAGATCATCATAAATATTAATAATGTATAGAAGTATATTATTATGATAAAACTTGCACTTGAAAAATTCAATTAGAGGTTATATTTTATCATTGCCTTGCAAGTGTATTACAGTTACTATGGTCTGATGGTTAGTGCATGTGCCTTGTAATGCAAGGGTCCCTGGATCGAAACCCATCAGGGTCTATTATTTTTATTTATTAAATTTTGTCTCATTTTGCGTGTAACCCCTATCAGTCAGTTTTGGGTTCCATTCTGTGCATGGTAAGAAGTTCATTCGTACTAAAGTGACATGATGGTTTTATATTCAGTGGGATATTAGTAACAACCTTGATGTCTTGATTATTCTTTTACATTGTGCGTTTCAATATATCCATAAACACAACAATGCGTGTACTAGCAACTGGTATTTCAGAGTTTGCCAAGTATTGTTATAAGAACATGCTAACGCATTCCAAGAAGAAGTGCAACAAATACCTCCATTAGTGTTCATTGCCTTGCTATTCTATTCACCTGGTCTATTCAATTTCTCCATCCTACTATGTATTTAAAGACACGCTTGCATAATATCTTGAAATAAAATCTATCTATCGTAATGTAAGAAATGAAAGGTCATTTGGTCATAATTGTTCATGAGGTAACCAAAAATCTTGTCTATGGATACTGATTTAAATTTTTCAAAGCTAGATTCTAGATTCTTGCTTTCGTCAACACCGTTCTCACTATTTCTTATTATCAATTGCTAAATTGGAATTGACATTCTTTAGAAAAACAAGATCTTGTCATACCACCTTTTATTTCAATGTCTTTTAACAGTATTCAACATGTCCTTTCATTAATAAAACTGCGCTTATTATCATGATGCTCATATTAATCTGCATTAACATCATGATCATAAGAAAAAAAAAATAGATCGTGATCGTGATCACTAGATTCTTAGACAGATCACCTAATTCGTCCTCAAGACAAATTAAAATTCTAGTATTTATTTTGTCTTTTTCACATGTTCGTGATTGTCTTAATGTAAAAAGAGAGTGGCAATATTGAATTGGATAATAAATGATTGAATTAAATTAAGCATTAATATGTTGTTCAAATCCTTACCTTATTGTCCTCTTCTTGATCAGATTCATCAAGGTTGTACTTGGGTCTATGTCTATAAGAACTCCTAGGTCTACTGTCTTTTGAGGGTGGATCCAAACCAATCTCTTCATAAATAGATTCATACAGATGGAATTCTGGTAATGAACGTGATCGGGGTAACCTGAATTCCCTTGGGCCAGCCTGTTCTAATTGTCTGCAAGTATTCACATAAGAAAGACTGTTTGTTAGTTCATTGTAAGGTTTTAGGCCCCATTTTACTTTGATTCAACATTCATATTCTATAGTCCAGGCTAGGCTAAGCCCCATAGAAAATTGACTAATTCTTGTTTTTTTTACATACGCAATGTTTTTTATGGTTACTTTTTCAATTCAAGGCTGAATCTTATCTCTTCATGCGTTACGTTCGCATTATTGCACATCCGTAGGCGTGTTTCGTTCACATTTTTGCACAATCACACATTTCCCATAGACGTCCCCTGTCCCATTCTTTTTCGAACAATTGAATGCCCCGGAGCGTGCCTAGCTACAATGTATAGCCTGGCGTTTTTGTATATCGTATATGTTTTTTTCTTCTTTTTTTTAAACAAGTGCACACCTAGTTATCAATAATGCATATAGCATTTCCATTTATTTGAAAGCAGGATAAAAGAGCATTGTAGAATAAATGCCTTGCTCACGGGCATAGGTGCCGTGGCCGGGGATCGAACCCTGGACTTCCATGTATAGCCAGGCGCCTAGACCACTCGGCCACGGCACCTCTATGTGTATCGATCGATCGCGCGTGCGACATTAGTTTAGCGTTCGACAGATTATCGCAGTTTACAAATTACAGAATCGTTGAGTTTTCAAAAAAAATCAATACACCCTGATCACAGCCAGGAAGTTCATTGAAAAATGTGAGGATAAAATAAATAAAACCCTCCTCACAAACAATACCATGGCCAGGTTTATTGTTAGGAGTCTGTGACTCATGGCACGAATGTGAATGAGACCCTAAAATAATGCAACACACAGGGGGCTTACAGGTGAACGCATAAAGAGTTAATGATGCCACTCGCTTAACTTTGAGCATATTCCGCAAATTGGCAAAATCCAATATGGCCGCCAAAATATGCAAATTAACCATGGAAATTCAAAAAGTTGGCTACACACTGGCTAAGAGCACATGTGATTGTGATCTCGCAGTGGATTACGATGTCATTTATTATAATATGTGATAAAAACTGTATTTTGATATTCGAAGTGGCTGCCCTAGACTCCTTACATTACATGTAGGCTATATACAATACTAGCACATCAATGATGTGGAGTTCATCTGGCATCTTGCAACAAAATTTAACACAATTTCTAATTTCAGCCCAGTTGACACTAAATTCAATTGGTCACATAAATTGAGGAAACAGAAGTGAAATTGATGATGAAATGACAGAGAATTTTTGTAATTTATGAATAAATTTTGCATAAATTAGCATAAAAAATGTTTGAGTCCAAATTTTTAAATTCTGTGTAGAATCTTGGTGAACCTCATAGCTCTCAGATGGAACAAAAAAAATAAAAATCGGTCAACAAAGTATTTTTTCTTAGTTTTGAAAAATATGCATAAATTAGCAAGAGTTTCAAAATTCTGTTTTTGCATCCCCACCTAGAGCTGTCATATAAAGCAAACAAAATTGAAATTGATCAACACATGAAGGAGTAAAAGCATTTTTTGAGATTTATGAATGAATTTGGCATAAATTAGCACAAATGATTTTCAAGTCAAAATTCTTTGTGGAAGTTTGGTGACCCTCATGTAGCTCTACTCAGATGTATGAAAAAAAATTAATATTGGTCAACAAAGAAGTTACATCAGCATTATGCCTGGTGACGACTAGCGACGCATAAGGGATTTTTCATGACGTGCCTTATACTTATATTCATAATTATAATTATTATCACTGCTATTATCATGATTATTACTAGTGCTGTTGTCGATAGGCCTTATATCGACATTGATGTCGACATACGACAGATTTTCAATGTTTCCGACATGTCGACATGCACGCACCCAAATCGACATGTAAACATGAAAAAAAGGGGTCTAGCCTAAAGTCACAAGTGTAAAGCTTACCTGGAAAAGTTAGAAGCATTTATCCACAATAATTGGCGCAATTAAAAGGTTTATTCAGCTTAAACTTAGCAGCGCTTTAAATTAAAAAAGAAAGCCTGCGACTGCGAGCTGCGCGGCAGCAGAAATACGCCTGCAGTGCGGGGGCCCTAGCCCGGCAGGCAAGGCCCAACGCAACGCAAGTGAGCGTAGCATGCATCATTCACCGTGCTTGATAATTCGCTGCTCCTCAATGTATTAATTTTCACATAGACGTGAGCAGCAGCGAACATATGTTTTTGTCAAAGTTGTGACCGCCGTAATTGAGCGCTTACTTCATTTCACGAAGTCATAGGAAACTTACCTTTCTTCGTTTGGAGATCGTTGCACGGATCGCCGCAGAAGTTGTACTGAAATTATCGATTGATTTTTATTATTTTTATACTGTCAATTTGAGGAGTTGTATTTGGAGCACATGTGTACCAGCATATAATAGGCAATGATCATTAATGCAATCGGTGATTCTCAAATTGGCTCTGAGTGTTATTGCACAATGCTTTCAAGCCCGGATCATGGTTGATTCTCCGGACTTCAGAATAAATGTGGATTAAATGGGTAATTTTGGAAGTGAATTCACTCTAACTTAGTTAAAATATGTTTCCCTGAACTGAGCCTGTATTGTAGATTTAGTGTGGGGATATCACTCGTGTCAAGGTGAATACATTTGATTGAGAGATAGATTGTAAATGCCACGATCGAATGATGTTAGGGAGCCTATCGTTAGGCTATGAAATTACGGTGCCTTTTCATGTCGACATTGTCGATGTCGGGACTGAATTTTAAGCGACATGTAGACATGGATTTTTCTTCCCGACAACAGCACTAATTATTACTAATATTATCATCATCATTATTATTATTATTGTTATCATTATCATTATTACTATAATTATCATATTTTGTTATAGAGATTACAGTGGAATTACTAATAAATTGTACAGAATGAGTTAAATTGAGTATATATAGACACGAACCGTGTGAGGTCCAAACTCTCAGTTATGCCTGCCTGTGATTCAATTAGAGTATCAGTCTCTTCTCCAGCTCCTTCCATGATATCCGCTTCCTCTGCCATCCTCATTGCTGAAGCCATCACACCTCTCTCTAATGTAGGAAGGTCTGGTAGGTAGTCTAATACCTTAGATGTATGGATAGCAGGGAACTGTGAGGTCATATCACGAATCTGCTGATCCACAGTGGGACGGAGATTCCGACGTCGTTTAGGACGGCTTGTTGCAATCTGGAGGGCGGGGAAACAATGTAAAAAGCAATGGAAAAATAAGCACTGGGCATCAACTCAACTCCAAAACTCACATCGTTCATGGATTCTAACCCAAAGTGCAGTGTGTGGATCATGTTGTAGGTATACCCCACTAGAAGGATAAATAATTTTCTGTACTTTTCTTCTCAAGATTCTTGCCATATTAATTTTCCAGGGAACATAACGACTACAATTTTCAGGCACATTTCTAAACTTTTTTTTTTCCTTGTTCCTATGTACACTTATGTTTTATATTGTGAATTTTGGAATAAATAAACACAAATACAAATGTATACTCACTAGTTTTTGATAAGAGAGTGGAACATTCTCTTCCTTAGCGATTTTTGGTGCAGGTCTTGGTGATGAGATAAGATGATGGCTGTCCTCAGAATCAGAATGATCTCCTCTGATATCAGCCACTATGTGACGACGTATGGCAAGAATATTCAGACTGACAAAAGTATGAATATAAGAAGAAATCATAAGCATCACCGCCGTCAGAAGAGCGGCTCATAGAGTCTTGTTAAGCTACATGTATGAAGGTGATATACAAAGAGGATTCGGGACAGAACCTTTTTAAGGAGGATTACATTGCTCCATTTGCATCACATACTTTCATTTTTCTTCAATATACATGTATATTTTTAGGTGGAAATTTCAACTCTTCTTGGCAATCTAGTAATAAGCTTAAACATGCTTGTGTGTTAAACAAGAAACTAGGGAAATGGCTCTGGCAGTCTTGCCTGCATAATAGCAGCAGTGCTGACTTTTAACAACAAAGGAGGGAAATCATATTCACTTTACCATCACTTTCATCAATGTATTCAATGAAATACAGGTGCAATCCATATTCTATTGTTCAAAAAACACATATAAATATATATAATCATATGAAAATTTATTTTGCCCAATCTTAATTTATACACATTTTATGAAATGCTTGGGCCCCTGGTGATAAGCTCTTAGCTTTATAAGATGCCAACACCTTGTGTATCTATGCTTGATTTAATTGTACACATTGTAAATATACACTTTTATTATTTTTACACATGAAGGTGGAATAAATGAAATGAAATGATAGTGGGCCCAGGAGCCACTGAGCAGTGCCATATCAACTTTGTCCTATCCTTTAAAGGACAAGTCTACCCCCCAAATAAAGCAGATTTGAATAAAAATAGAAAAACAACTTGCATAACACTGAAAATTTCTTCAAAATCGGGGAAAAAAGTTATGACATTTCAAAGTTTCGCTTGATTTCACAAAACAGTTTCTATGCACATCCTGGTGGGTGTTTCATAAAGCTGTTTGTAAGATACGAATGACTTAATGCTTGACTGGTAACCCCTTCTTGTGCTAAATGATACATCCCTATGTCATTCATTTAGGACACAAGAAAATGTTCTAGTCGTTGTTGTGCGTAGCTGTAAGAGCAGCTTTATGAAACACCCACCTGGTCGGTATGCAAATGAGGAACTGATGACACATCACTCACTATTTCTTTGTATTTTATTATAGGAAATATGAAATATTAAAATTTTCTCCTTGTTGTCCTGTGAAAAAGTTTTATTCCTCCCTGCACATGTGGCATTACTATTGTTATAACATGTTATCGTTCAATTAATTTGGTCCCTCATTGGTGAAAATTTAAAATTGAATAATTCAAACAATAAAAAACAAAAGAAATAGTGAGTGATGGACATTATCAACTCTCTCATTGCATGTCACTGAGTTGTGCATATGACTGTTTTAACTGTCATAACTTTCTCATTTGTACATCCGAATTTGATCAAATTTTCAGCATTATCCTCATTTGATTTTTCTCTATTTATTAAAACCAATATTTTTCTGGGGTGGACTTGACCTTTAGTTTATTGAATGTCAAATAAGATAGCAGCAACTTCCACCTTTTCACGTCTTTTGGTCTGACACAACTAGGGCTTAAGGGGCTTGAACTTTCGACCTCCCGGTTGCGAGACAGACGCTCTACCACGCTCTACCACCAAGCCAACACTACCTGAATCAACCATCTTACAAAACATTTTTACTTACAATTTATTAGCATCGAGAGAGACCTGGGCCTTCAATCTGCTCATATTGGCGATCTCACTGAATACATTCTTATCTGCAAGCACTGCAAGGAAAGAGAATTATTTGAAAAGATGTTTGCACCATGAATATCAGCTGTATGTTGTTATGTTGTCGTTGGGATCTTCAATCAGTCTGTAATGAAGAAAACGCAATGCAGGATGTACAGTTGATGCATTTATTAAAGATTATAAATAAGTTGATGATGACAAATAATGCATGCAGTCTGATGGTGACTCTACTCTGAAGATGAATATAATATAAACTCTGCAAATGTAAATAAACTGCAATCTAACCTCCAATCTCTAATCTGAGAAATGAACCCCTTTTATATTGGTCTGGACAAGACCCTCTACAACACAATAACTCAAGACTGTAACAGGTGTGGTGGTTGCATTCATTTTGAGGTCTGCATCTCAACTAAAATTCTTGCATTCTACATTTGAATCATGTCTTCATTTTGTTACCAATATATCATGTTTCATCTCAGGACAATGCTAGACAATCTTTAGGTATTTCAGCATACATTGCAGTTGTGATTAAGTCTTCTTTGATTTTTAAATGTACAGTTATTGGTAGAATTTCAGACACCAGTACTCTAAAAGGGATGGTCCAGGCTGGAGATGTTTATATCTCAATAAATAGAGTAAATTCACAAAGCAAAATGCTGAAAATTTGATCAAAATTGAAAACAAATAACAAAGTTATTGAATTTTAAAGATTTGCATTATTAAGTTGAATCAGTTCTTGGCATGTCTTTATGAATATTCATTAGGTGGGCAAATGATTTCATATCCCCACTTGTTCTTTTGTATTTTATTACATGAAATAAGGTTTATTCAAAATGTTTCTACCAAGAATTAAAACAATTGGATAGACAACTGATTAAGTGTATTAGTTATTTACTGCTGCAACTTATTTCATCATAATGCAGAACATTGAAAAAATGAGACATTAAAGATTTCATGTCATAGCATAAGAAAAAGCAAAGTGGGGATGTGACATCATCAGCCTACCTAATGAATATTCATGATAATGTGCTAGCTCTGTGTTTGTGATGGTTTGTTTACAATCGCATGAGAGCTAGGCGGATGATCTTTTATATCAAATTTTAATTTACAAGTACCTCAATTTTTTGCTTCAATAAAAGTTTTATCGTAATTTTAAAAAATAGGACCAGGTGTTACTATATTTCCATATAGAAAAATAATTCCCCGAGTTTCGTAATTTTGTCAAAATAATGAGATAGACATTTTTTCTAACAGAACGAGAGACAATCTATCCCAGCCATGTGAGGTTCATTGTCGATGCATATCGTCTGCTGCTATTCATTGAGTTGATTTGCCTTCAGGTTTGGATATATTCACTAGTTTGTAAGTACAGTTATATCATTATTTTCATACTCATTTTTTTTTTTGATAGAGGGAAGAGACTCTGTCTGGATAAGGATCATGAGGTCATGCTAGAATTCATTTTAATGGATTTGACCTGCGGTGCAGCTAGCAGCTGCATGAGTTGGTAGCGAATTGGCGTGCAAGTTGAATTGTCCAACTCATCATCACTGGTGTAATTCCCCTAATTTACCTCCATCCACGTCACTTTGTTGTTCACTAGAGCTAGAAACTTCATCATCATTCTCTTCATCTTCAAAATCATCAATTTGAAAATCCAAATTTAGATAAACTTCTGGGTTTTCTTTCATTTCTTGATTGAAGTATTCAGTGACAGTGTGGAGAAAACATACCCTCGCAACAGGTTTTGCATGTAAGTGGAGCTTGACATGGGAGAGCCAATCACGTCTCTCGTACACTCATGCACGCATCGAAAATCCCCAATTTCGCAAACGTAATTCTGCGTGTTTGAAGCATTCAAACACTGAGTTTCATCGGTCCCCATGATAAATGATTTACAGCATCGTGTTCTTCTTATTTTCTCCTTTAATTTGATATATAATTCTCAATTTTTTGGATTTGCAATATATTTCTACTTTAACGGGAGGTCAAGAGTATATGATTGTGTACACTTTTTTGTTCAGTATAACCAAACAATTTGATGTGTCACTCAACAGCTTTGGGGCAGTTTTAAACATTGACCCCTATTGACACCTAACATGGTCAAGATAACCATTAGAAATTTGTCACCAAGTTAAAACTTGTTCATTGTGATGTCATCAATCACATAAAAGTAAAAAATCAGACTTAGCCAATTTGTTGAAGTAACCGGTAAATCATGACATATGCTGCCTGACTAATATGTAACTCACAAGAAATAAACCATAGTTTAACAATTCAGGAATCTTCTGATATTGACTTACTTTTAGCCTTTTCAACATAGTGCTGAAAAAGTTGTTGACATACAGTCACAATATGAACAGTAATACGACGCTGAAGCTCCTTGTTCTCCTCAACTGTCTGAAAAACAGAAGAAAAACAAATTTACAACAAGGAATTTGGGCTAAATAATTATAATAATTTATTTTCTTTGTATTATTACTTTTCATTGAAATCGAATTACATGTAAATCACAGCAGAAAAGATTAATCAATATAGATAATAAATCCAAGAATGTTCTTGATAAACAAATAATTTGTTAAATCACTACAAGGCAAACTTAGTCATTTTAAAGGTGTTGATGGTGATGGCAGTGATGATGAAGATGATAATGAAGAGGTGGCGGCATTGCTATTAATGATTACTATGGTACTCATAATGATGATGATAATGATTATGATGTTAATGATCACAATGATAATGGAAGAAGGAAGTAATCTGATATATCTTAATCTTACCAAGAAAGGATCATCAACTTGTCTTCTGATGTCTGGCCAGATGGAGTTTACCTCTCCTATTATTACACCTGCCTGGTGAATGAGAGGGAAAGAGAGAAAAAGAAAGAAGTTTTAAACTATCCTGAGTCAAAATTGAAAATGTTATCGCTCCATATTTTTTTTTTTTTGGGGGGGGGAATGTGCTACCCAAATCAGGGTACAGATTATAAAGTGACTTACAAGCATCTGTTGCTCCTCCACTGTTAGATCTGGACATTCTGAATCTGCAGCAATCCTACGTCTGATCAATTTAGCCAGCTCAGAAAATGTAATGGGTGGAGATTTGATGCTGTCCTGTTATAACGTGAAAGGCAATGCAGACATTAAGAATCACCGAGATATAGTGCAATAAAGCTCAGTTAAAAAAAAAAAGAAAAAAGGAAAAGAAAAATTGGTGTGTAAAAAGTTATTTAGGATATATATGGGTAATGGGTATGTGTCTTTTATTTTTCATGCTACAATGCAACAAAATCCTGGGGCAGTATTCTGAACATTGTCTTTTCTCAGAGATATGACAGAATCAGTATTCTGGTAGATGTCATAACTGTTGTCATAACAAATGGAGCACATCTGGCAATCTCGCCTGCATTACGCAATTCAATATAGCAGCAGTGCTGACTTCAACAAAGACTACAGAATATTCGTTCACAAAAAAATAACCATCCATATGATAATAAATAGGGAAAGGCGGGGTAAGTTGAGCATAGGGGCAAGTTGAGCCACCACCCCAGGCCAATAATGAATGAGTCAGACATTGTGGTGGTGTCATGAATTGATGACCCATTACATAACCCTTTACCCCACCACATTGTTTTTGATTTTGAAACAAAAAGTAGTTTTTTAGAGGGAAAAATACAAATTTCAGCCAAAAAAGTAAAAAAAAGGTGAAAAAAGATTACCGGTAGTGCTTTTTACCCACACATGTCTTAAAATATAATAAAGAAATAAGAACAATATTGGTAGTCCAAGTATGGATCTTCATTCTTGTCATAGTCTTTTACATGATGGATGCATAAGAAATGTGTGGATGTGAAAATATCGCATTGAGTTAGGACTGGGGTACTTTGAGCCAGCCAACATGGGGCAAGTTGAGCCATGGTAATTCGAATGGTAATGTATCATAAAAAAAGAAACAAACCTTGAATAGCCATTGATATGCAGACAGAAAGGTGCAAATTCACATGGCAGTTTTTTTTACTTTTAGAGGATGTTAGTATTATAAAGAATTAGCAAGTGAAAGTGAAAAGACTTGAAATAAAAAATTGACATGCTGGTCCTTCCCACATACATTTTTTACACAGTTTTCGTGGATCAACAATACCCCACAAGGTGGCACAACTTACCCCACATATGGGGCAAGTTGAGCCATTTGACATCGTTTTTTTCAAAGGTCATAATGAATTCCAGTGTGGGGGTAGAAAGTTATATATAGGTGAAAAATATTTCCCAAGAATCAAATTTAAAGGCAAGGTAATTATTTCTACAATATTATTAGTCATATCAATTCTAACATGCAAAAAGTGTCACAACTTACCCCGCCTTCCCCTACTATGTTCATTTAACCCTAAATGATATTTGACCTTGATCATGTGACCTAAGACTTGTGCAAGACAATCAGTAATACTTGATTACCCTTATGTCCACATAGATCCATAATTTTTTCAAAGTTTAATATGATGGCAAAAATATTTAAGGATGCCATACGACAAAAAATTATGTAAATGTAAATATGACAATTTTGTTCTTTTTGTTTAATACTTTCCAACTGTACATTCCACACTGAGTATGACATGATCACAAAGTTAGTGCCTTTGCTTCGTCTGATTTAGAACACCCTTTAATTTGAACCCCAGTAAATATTTCACAAAAATGAAAATAAATAAATGGCATACTACTAGTTTTATATCACAGTTTATATTTGATCAACCACAAATTAAAGGACTATTCAATGAATATTCAAAATTTGAAATTTTGAATTTCATGATTTCCACTTACATCAATTGGTGTGACGGGCCTTTCAACTTCGAGGTCAACTTTCTCTGCAGCTGTTTAACAAAATAATATCAAGAAACAAAATATCATCAAGTAAAAAAAAAGAGACTAATCAGTTTTTTGGTACAAAATACACTACCCTGTAGGCCTAATGTAAAATAAATATTTTCAAATGAGAGAAAACTTATGTTTTTTTTCTTTTCTAGGTAATGCAAAACTTTATCAAATTCCAATTTAAAAGCACAACTAATATTTGTAAGCTTTCAAATTATTTTCATGAAAATTAGAAGAAAAAAAAAACATAAAAAATCCTCAACTGCAAATAACTGTACCTTTAAAATACCAACAAACCTATTTTTCTTTATGAACAGTTAAAATGTTCAGAGTGATATTTGTGTGAAGAGCCCCATAAAATTAATATGTGCAATGCATGTGACTTGCAGCAGAATAATTTTGGTGATTTTAATGACTTACTGCAAATGCCACTTCTAAAGTGCATTACCAATCACTTTGGCATAGTTTCTCTTACAATGCAAACTCGAAACTAATACTACACTTATCTTTAAACATTCATCTTAAAGAATGTCAAATTATAAAAGTATTAAGAAATTTCAATATCTTAATTTTACAAAGTAAATATGATCAAAAGACATGAAATTGGAGGTTTAAACAATATCTGCCATAACATATCAGCATTCTATTTTTTATTCTTTATTAGAAATTAAGAATACAAGGAGGGTTACCTTCTTCATCAAACTTGGGAGCAAATAAGGTGAGAGGCCCAAGAATTTCTTCATATCGCTTCTGAAGATCCCGCTGAAATATCAAAAGGTAAATCCATACACCAATCTAACTTTGTTTACAAAAGCTTACCGGGGGGGGGGCCACTTCCATTCACGAGTGGATACCACGCACGACCATGGGGTCTCGAAAAGCAGCCCAAACACGTATTTTCCATATTCTGAAAATACACCCCTAAACAAGTAATGGCGTGTATTGGAAACAAAATGATACTTTTGGCAAGTATTCCCTGAAATGAACCCCTTAACAAGTATAGCAATATTTTATTGTTATGTCACGGGCCCGTCGGTCGTCGGTTTTACCTTTACTGTTACACATCATTAATTTTGGTTTAGTATACGGCCCCACCTTCCACACCTTGCAAAAATCGAACTCTAAACACGAAGTGTTGGGGCAAAAAGGACATCCTCTATAAAACATTTTAATTTTGTTTTATCATCCCCACAAATTTGACCCTAAACACGTAGCTTTCCTAGCGAAATAGATACCTTTTTTCATTATTTTTGTGTTTTTGACACCCTTATCACGTTACGTACGAAACGTGCCCTATCGTGAAATAGACATCCTTTTTACGTGTTTTTTTGGTCGCGCATGGTTTTCCACTCGTCAATGTAAGTGGCCCCCCGGGTAACTGCTGCAAACTAGAATATTTTAAAACTAGCACATCAATGATGTGGAGCTCATCCAGCATCTCGCAACAAAATTTAACACAATTTTAATTTCAGCCCTGTTGACACTGTAGTGATTTATATTGGTGACATAAATTGAGGATATAGAATTAAAATTGATGAAGAAATGACATAGAAGCATATTTCGTGATCTATGAATAAATTTCATATGAATTAAGTATTAATAACTATCTAGTCAAAGTTTCTTAACTCTGTGTAGAACCTTGGTAAACCTAATGTAGCTCTCAGATGGAACAAAAATAACCAAAATCAATCAACAAATAAATAAGTAAATTTTGTGAGTTTTGAAAATATATTAGCATATTTAATGAGTTTCAATATTCTATGATGAATTTTGTATCACCACCTCGAGTTATCATATAAAGCAAACAAAATTAGAATTGATTAACAAATGAAGAAAAATCATTTTTTGTGATTTATGAATAAATTTTGCATAAATTAGAATAAATAATTTTTCAGACAAAATTTCAAAATTTTGTGTACAGGTTTGGTGAACCTCATGCAGCTCTACCAGATAGAAGAAAAAAATCAAAATCTGTCCACAAATAAAGAAGAGGTATTTTCTGTGATTTATTAATACATTTTGCATAAATCAGCATAAATTATTTTCTACTGAAAATTTCAAAATCCTCTGTAGAAGTTTGGTGGACCTCATGAAGTTCTACCAGATGGAAGAAAAAATATCAAAATCTGTCAACAAATAAAGAAGAGGCATTTTCTGTGATTTCTGAATAAATTTTGCATAAATTAGCATAAGTAATTTTCTACTGAAAATTTCAAAATTCTGTGTAGAAGTTAGGTGAACCTCATAAAGTTCTACAAGATGGAAAAAAAAAATTGGTCAATAATTAAAGAAGAAGAAGCATTTTATGTGACTTCTTAAAAATATGAATAAATTAATTTCGCATAAATTAGCATAAAAATTGTTCTGGTAAAAATTTCAAAATTCTGTGTAGAAGTTTGGTGAACCTCATGAAATAAAGAAGAAGCATTTTTGTGAATTTTGAAAAATGTGCATAAATTAGCATATTTAATGAATTTCAAAATTCTGTGTAGAAGTTTTGAATCCCCCACCTAGTGCTATCACATAAAGCAAACAGAAATGAAATCGGACTTGAAATGGCGAAGTAGTGGCATTTTGAAATTGTGGACGGACGACAGACGACATGCCACGGCATAAGCTCATCTTACCCTTCGGGCCAGATGAGCTAAAAAGATATGCAACATGATACAATATCAAATGTGATCACTTTCTTCATCAAGTTATTCAATATTCAAAATCAAACAAAGGAACATAGGTGATTACATAATAAAAAGGAAATAAGTCCAGGTCATGAACTAATAAATTACATGCAGGGCAACAAGGTAAATTACAGAAGAAAAAGAATCACAAAATAAACAGCACTTACAAAAGCAATGATAACAAAATATAAAAGATCAAGTTATCAGCGTTAAAAAAATGAGGCGTTACATATTTGAAATTCCTTACTAAATTTAAAATGGAGCCTGACAACAATAAAGGGAATCTTTCTGTTTGTCATTTCCTGTCATATATGTGGATATATCACAAATAATTGATATACATGTAAGAGGACACAAAACAATAATTAAGAAAAAGTTATGATAGATGATATGCAAAATTTAAGGCAGCAATATCAATCACAATTCTCTCCTGAAATATTGTAATTTTCTGGTATCCATTGAGTATTTTATAAATTATACCTAATTAAATATAACCATCACATTAATGTAGGGAGCTCAAAATAGCAACTGTACTTACAATATAATATTAACCCATGGAATACACATGAAATGAAAAAAAAAACGATCCTGTTTATTTTGATACGTGGATAACTGAACCTTCCTTCATCTAAAATCTAAATGTTTTTTATCCAAACGAAAATCACAAATGAAACCCTGAATGATTTTGAAATCCTAAAAAAATTCCTCATGAGCTATAGATCAAAGATTAAGAATAAAACTTACAGATCCAAAGGCGATCTTCTCAATAGGATAGATGTTTTGCTTGGCAATGTTAGAGGCCATGTTGACATTCACATCAGACTTTGAGATCAAGTGCTGCACATCATAAAAAGAAAAAATAGTTATGACATACTGTTGGTTGACCTTGATCATGTGACCTAAAACTTGTCAGTGATACTTGATTACCCCTATATCCATATAATATACACTATATCTAAAAACTTTGAAAGTTATGACAGCAATCTAATAACTAGAGATGCTCGGCGAAACGCGCGGCCGAGCACATGTATCCCCCGAACCCAATGCGTCATCTGTCATTGCGATATATAGAGCTCACACAGAAATTTTCAAATAAATACAATTATCATGGTGACAATGACCCTGCCCACATTTTGTCTGTGGGAACCAAACTTGATGACAAGAATATGATACAATAGTGTGACTCTGCAGAATCTAAAGCATTGAGCAGCATCATCTGTTGGGGAATACAAACTTTATAGAGTAATCTGGATATAACTTACATGTAAGCCTAAGACCCGCCACCAAAAATGATACGCATCTTCGCTTCACCTTCTAATATTGCTTCTGTGTGCCAACTATTACGACAAACTGGAAATAAAGCGGAAGTAACAGGTTTTACCAAATTTTCCACTCCAAAATCATTGGGCGGCTTTGCCTTACCATAATGGATCTTCATGACAAATTTGAAGATGATCGGAGAAGAAATACAGCTTGTAGAGCGCTCACAAGGACATTTATGATATTTCCACAAAACCTCGTTACCATGGAAAAGATTTCTCCGCCCACAGCAAAATCAATAGATGGCTTTGCTTAGCTATAATGGACCTTCATGCCACATTTGATGATGATCAGAGAAGAAATGCAGCTAGTACAGCGCTAACAAGGACATCTCTGCTATTCAACAAAACTCGTAACCATGGCAACGATATCTCTGCGCACACCAAAATCAATAGGCGGCTTTGCTTTACCATAATGGACCTTCATGCCACATTTGAAGATGATTGGAGAAGTAATGCAGCTGGTAGAGTGCTCACAAAGACATCCCTGCTATTTCTAAAAGAACTCTTGTTACCATGGCAACGATGTCTCCGCCCACACCAAAATCGATAGGCGGCTTTGTTATACCATACTCGACTTTCATGCCAAATTTGAAGTTGATCTGAGAAGAAATGCTGCTGATAGAGTGCTCACAAGTATCCTCTGAACTCTGTTTGGGGATACTATTACCTCTACAATGGCCAAAGTTAGAAAACCTTAAATGACCTTTGACTTTTGTTATGTGACCTGAAACTCGCACAAGATGTTCTTTAGTGATACTTGATGACTCGTATGTCCAAGTTTTATGAACTAGACCAATATACTTACAGAGTTAAGATGATGGTAAATCAACAGATTCCCCCATTATGGCCAAAGTTAATTGACCTTTGATGTTGGTCATGTCACCTGAAATGCGCACAGGATGTTGTTCAGTGATACTTTTTTTTTTTTTTTTTTACCTGATTGCTAAGAAAGCATGAATGCTTGTAAGCAAGCAACCAGAGGACCGACGGCTTAAGGTCCCCTCCGAAGGACCTGGTACTGAGAATTAATGCCTTACCAAAGGGCACTAGCGCACCAAGTGGGAATCGAACCCGGGTCACCGGAATACGAATCCCCCGCTCTACCGACTGAGCTATCGCGCCTCCTTGATTACTCTTATGTCCAAGTTTTATGAACTAGACCAATAAACTTTCAAAGTTATGGTAATTCAACAAATACCCCAAACTTGGCCAAAGTTCATTGACCTTACATGACCTTTAACCTTGATCATGTGACCTGAAACTCGCACAGAATGTTCAGTGATACTTGATTACTCTTGTGTCCACATTTCATGAATAAAATCCATAAATTTTCGAAGTTATGGGGCAGTATTCTGAAAACCGTGTTAGCACAAAAATGGTGTTAGCTAACATGATTGGTATTCTGAAAATCATGTTAGCATGAAAAACACGTGGCCCAAGTGGTAACACCGCGCAGGTCATGAAATACGCAGTGCGCAACCCTCATACGCGGTGTTAGGGAGGAAGATAACATGAAATTTGGTATTCTTAAAATGATGTTAGCCAAAATTTTGTTCAAAGATAACACGAAAATTTAACACTGCGTTAAGGAGAGGTTAAGTTTTGGATGACGAGGGCTGTACTTTTTCTAGCAGACGCAAGCGTCAAAAAGAACATAAACAGGCAAATAGCAATCGTTTGGTAGGATTTACTGTAATTTTCTTTCATTTTTTTCCAGCTTTATTTTCCATCTACCTTTAGTCTCTTCTAACAATGATTAAACAACAATTTCTTTAGAATTTCCTATGAAAATACACTTTAAATGCACTTTTGATTTTGATTGATTAAAATCATCATATATGATGTTATTTATTTGGTTTCTTTTGCCAAAATATAAAAAAGACAAAAGGAGAGGAAGAAAATTACAAACGTCTAAAAAAAAAGCACGAACAAAATTTTAAAAGAATAGAATTAGCGATTGCAAAACTCTTCTATAATATTCACATTTTTTGTCCCTTTTTCAATGATTAAAGCTCCATTGATAACTTTTTTTTTACTCTCAATTTTTTTAGGTTATTCTCAATTTATCTAACATGCCAGTCAATCTATATGCTTCGGATGGGCAGGGGGGGGCGGTCAAAAGTGATTTTTTTTTTTTTTGCATGGCTGATCGCTCAACGCATCAAATTATAATTTTAAAAAAATTGTGTTTGATATTTCTATGTAAGATTTAATTTTTTTTAAAGGTCAAGTCCACCCCAGCAAAATGTTGACTTGAATAAATAGAAAAAAATCAAACTAGCATAACACTGAAAATTTCATCAAAATCGGATGTAAAATAAGAAAGTTATGGCATTTTAAAGTTTCGCTTATTTTTCACAAAACAGTGATATGCACAACTCAGTGACATGCTTGATTATTGAATCAATTTTTTGTAGGGGTGGACTTGTCCTTTAAAGTGATTTTCATGCTTTTTAAAATTGCATTGCATATTCATTTATTCCAAGTTCTCAAAATTATTGGGGGGGCATGTATGAATAATGCTCCCCCCTCCCCATTTTTCAGGGCGATCGTCTCCTGCCCGCTCCACAATCGATCCAGGCCTCTGTCTCCTGTTATAATTTCTTATCCATGCTGTCTGAAATAATCAATTTCTTGTATTATGATATCATTCTGTTATCTTGTGAAGTATGAAAATAAAATTCAATTCAATTCTTAATTGTCACAATCACGTACCCCTCCCCAATAGCTCTAACTTTTATTTAGCTGCATGAGCTTACAGAATGATGTCACAATGCAGGCTTTGTCACTGTGTGCACGTTAACTTTTCCCTGAAAATTTTGCGCGATTTGTTTCTTTAACAGCGCATTTGATTGGATTAAATAGATGTAGAGTGGGAGGAGATGAAGATAACACAAAATGAGATAACACGTAGATAGGTTTTCAGAATACCGATTTGGGGGTATGTTAGGGGCGTGTTAAATCAAAGAGATAACACAATATTTAACACGAAAGTTAACACGATTTTCAGAATACCGCCCATGATGGTAATTCAACAGATACCCCCATTATCAAAGTTCATTGAACTTTCACATTGGTCATGTGACCTGAAATGCGCACAGGATATTCAGTGATACTTGATTACTTTTATGTCCAAGTTTTATGAACTAGACCAATAAAGTTTCAAAGTTATGATGGTAATTCAGCAAATAAACATTCAAATAGCCCCAATTTGGCCAAAGTTCATTGACCCTAAATGACCTTTGATAGTCTATGGGTAATATTGGGTGGCAGACTTGCATCTCATTCAATCATGCGGGCAGGGGCTCGAGTCCGAGGGTGAACATTTACTATCTTGCACACGATCAATTATAAGAATTCTAATAAATAATAGTTAAAATATTGCAAAAACAGATTGTAATTACTTTTTTCATATTATATCTATCTAATCATATCCGTCTACCTATCCACTATCTATGTTATAAATCTATCTGTCTATACCTACATGACATATCTATTTATCTCTGTCTAATAAATAACTATCTGTTCGAATATGTCTCTATCTCTCACACTCTATTTATCTATCCATATGTCTATCTATCCATATGTCTATCTGTCTGTCTGTCTCGTCTATCTATCCATCTCTCTGTCTAATATATTAATCTATCTGTTTAAATATGTATATCTATCTATCCATCTATCTGCCTGTCTCTATCTATCTATCTATCTATCTATGTCTTTCCGTCTATCTACGTTAACCACCAATCAATCTCTCCATCCATCCATCTATATAATTATCTATCTTATATGTATCTGTTTGAATATGTATGTCTGTTTATCTATCTTTCAATCTGATATTTTTTTCTGTTTGCCTATCTACAGGACAGACCACCTAGTTTGTCCGTAGGACGAATTAAAATCTAGTATTAATATTAATGCTGACTGGCCTGCGACCGATCGCATATCCTGTGCATGCAATATTTTGAAATCAGCCATGAATAATACATGTGAGGAATTAGATACTGGCCCAAAATCACCAATTTTGAGGATAACCAGAGGATGGACACGGAGTGAAATACAAGTAAGAGTAAGAAATTTGGCTATTTTTCTTTCTCGTTATATTTTTTTCTTTGATTTTTACAATAAACCACTTTTTGATCCCACCTTTGTCACTCGGTATATCCGATCAAGTTCACCGTCTCGAAGTTCGGGTAGGTGGAGCGTGGTGTAGCGGTAGGGAAGTGGAGTGGAGCCTGCACGAACATCACTTGATTGAGGTAGGGGTAACCAAGGGAGTATGGGTAAATACACGGCGATCTCCTGGGCACCGACCCGCGAAGCGTGCCGACGCCCAGGAGCTCACCGTGTATTTACCCATACTCACGGGACAAGGGTAGATTATGGTCAAAACGAAAAGTTCTCTCCTTCTACCCTAGTCTCGATCGGCCATAACAAAAATGGCTGATCGAGACTGGGGTAGGAGAGAACTTTTCGTTTTTTTGAGGTTCCAGTCTGCGCCTCGATGTCAGGACACTGCCACTCGATAGACCTTCATCCATATAATCGTGGTAAGTATATAATTTCTGTTTTCACAATTTATCTTGCTAGATATTTTGACCATAATCTACCCTAGTCCCATGAGCAGTGTGACCAGACGTCCCTTATTTCCCGGGATTAAGCTTGTAACCGATTTTGCAATCGGCAACCGATTCCATTCGATTTCACCACAATCAGCGATCACTTGCCGATCTGCGATCATGCCCCTTGAGGGAAAAAATCGGCGTAGATCTAACCTTAGTTACAGTGCGTGATCGTTCAGAACATATTTCCAGATTGTTTTTGAGGTGCTACCTATTTCTATTAATCAGTAAGAAGAACGCGGTATTATCTCTGACGATGTGGTGATAGCGGATGCCGCCGTGAAATTTTTAAAGGTCGTATTACTGACGGAGATCACAGCGCTACTCTCTTACATCGTTTATGATGATACACATCTTCTCTTCAACCTCTTGGTGATAGCGGACGCCGCCGTGAACTTTTAAAGGTTATATTATTGACGGAGATCACTGCGCTACTCTCTTACATCGTTTATGATGATAGACATCTTCTCTTCAACCTTGTGGTGATAGCGGATGCCGCCATGAAGTTTTAAAGGTCGTATTACTGACGGAGATCACAGCGATACTCTCTTACATCGTTTATGGTGATAGACATCTTCTCTTCAACCTCGTGGTGATAGCGGACCCAGCCGTGAACTTTTAAAGGTTATATTATTGACGGAGATCACTGCGCTACTCTCTTACATCGTTTATGATGATAGACATCTTCTCTTCAACCTCGTGGTGATAGCGGATGCCGCCGTGAAGTTTTAAAGGTTGTATTATTGACGGAGATCACTGCGCTACTCTCTTGCATCATTTATGATGATATACATCTTCTTTTCAACCTCGTGGTGATAGCCGACCGCGCCGTGAACTTAATAAAGTCGTATTATTGATGGACATCTCGGCGCTAATCTCTTACATCGTTTATGATGATAAACATCTTCTTTTCAACCTCGTGGTGATAGCGGATGCCGCCGTGAAGTTTTAAAGGTTGTATTATTGACGGAGATCACTGCGCTAATCTCTTACATCGTTTATGATGAAACACATCTTCTCTTCAACCTCTTGGTGATAGCGGACCCCGCCATGAACTTAACGAAGTCGTATTATTGACGGAGCTCGTTGCGTAACTATCTTACATCGTTTATGATGAAAGACATCTTCTTTTCAACCTCGTGGTGATAGCGGACCCCGCCGTGAACATTATTAATAAAGTCGTATTATTGATGTACTTCTCTACGCTACTCTCTAATGTCATTTATGATGAAAGACATCTTCTCTTCATCCTCGTAGTGACAGCGGACCCCGCCGTGAACTTAACTAAGTCGTATTATTGATAGAGCTCGTTGCGTAACTATCTTAAATCGTTTATGATGATATACATCTTCTTTTCAACCTCGTGGTGATAGCGGACCCAGCCGTGAACTTTTAAAGGTTATATTATTGACGGAGATCACTGCGCTACTCTCTTACATCGTTTATGATAGACATCTTCTCTTCAACCTTGTGGTGATAGCGGATGCCGCCGTGAAGTTTTAAAGGTTGTATAATTGACGGAGATCACTGCGCTACTCTCTTACATCGTTTATGATGATAGACATCTTCTCTTCAACCTCGTGGTGATAGCGGATGCCGCCGTGAAGTTTTATTATTGACGGAGATCACTGCGCTACTCTCTTACATCGTTTATGATGATAGACATCTTCAACCTCGTGGTGATAGCGGACCCCGCCGTGAACTTAATAAAGTTGTATTATTGATGTACATCTCGGCGCTACTCTCTTACATCGTTTATGGTGATAGACATCTTCTCTTCAACCTCGTGGTGATAGCGGACCCAGCCGTGAACTTTTAAAGGTTATATTATTGACGGAGATCACTGCGCTACTCTCTTACATCGTTTATGATGATAGACATCTTCTTTTCAACCTTGTGGTGGTAGCCGACCCCGCCGTGAACTTAATAAAGTCGTATTATTGATGGACATCTCGGCGCTAATCTCTTACATCGTTTATGATGATAAACATCTTCTTTTCAACCTCGTGGTGATAGCGGATGCCGCCATGAAGTTTTAAAGGTTGTATTACTGACGGAGATCACTGCACTACTCTCTTACGTCGTTTATGATGAAACACATCTTCTCTTCAACCTCTTGGTGATAGCGGACCCCGCCATGAACTTAACGAAGTGGTATTATTGACGGAGCTCGTTGCGTAACTATCTTACATCGTTTATGATGATATACATCTTCTTTTCAACCTCGTGGTGATAGCGGACCCCGCCGTGAACTTTATTCATAAAGTCGTACTATTGACGGAGATCACTGCGCTACTCTCTTACATCGTTTATGATGATAAACATCTTCAACCTCGTGGTGATAGCGGACCCCGCCGTGAACTTAATAAAGTTGTATTATTGATGTACATCTCGGCGCTACTCTCTTACATCGTTTATGGTGATAGACATCTTCTCTTCGACCTCGTGGTGATAGCGGACCCAGCCGTGAACTTTTAAAGGTTATATTATTGACGGAGATCACTGCGCTACTCTCTTACATCGTTTATGATAGACATCTTCTCTTCAACCTCGTGGTGATAGCGGATGCCGCCGTGAAGTTTTAAAGGTTGTATTATTGATGGAGATCACTGCGCTACTCTCTTGCATCATTTATGATGATATACATCTTCTTTTCAACCTCGTGGTGATAGCCGACCCCGCCGTGAACTTAATAAAGTCGTATTATTGATGGACATCTCGGCGCTAATCTCTTACATCGTTTATGATGATAAACATCTTCTTTTCAACCTCGTGGGGATAGCGGACGCCGCCGTGAAGTTTTAAAGGTTGTATTATTGACGGAGATCACTGCGCTACTCTCTTACATCATTTATGATGATATACATAGATCTTCTCTTCAACCTCGTGGTGATAGCGGACCCCGCCGTTAACTTAACAAAGTCGTATTATTGACGGAGCTCGTTGCGTAACTATCTTACATCTTTTATAATGATATACATCTTCTTTTCAACCTCGTGGTGATAGCGGACCCCGCCGTGAACTTAATAAAGTTGTATTATTGATGGACATCTCGGCGCGGCGCTACTCTCTTACGTCGTTTATGATGAAAGACATCTTCAACCTTGTGGTGATAGCGGACCCCGCCGTGAACTTAATAAAGTCGTATTTTTGATGTACTTCTCGGCGCTACTCTCTTACATCGTTTATGGTTATAGACATCTTCTCTTCAACCTCGTGGTGATAGCGGACCCCGCCGTGAACTTAATAAAGTCGTACTATTGATGGACATCTCACCGCTAATCTCTTACATCGTTTATGATGATATGCATCTACTCTTCAACCTCGTGGTGATAGCGGACCCCGCCGTGAACCTCATTAATGAAGTCGTATTATTGATGTACTTCTCTGCGCTACTCTCTTACATCTTTTATGATGAAAGACATCTTCTCTTCATCCTCGTGGTGATAGCGGACCCCGCCGTGAACTTAACTAAGTCGTATTATTGACGGAGATCACTGCGCTACTCTCTTACATCGTTTATGATGATATACATAGATCTTCTTTTCAACCTCGTGGTGATAGCGGACCCCGCCGTGAACTTAATAACGTTGTCTTATTGACAGACATCATCGCGCGACTCTCATACATTGTACGAGATCAAGGGATCATTCCAATAATTCTAAATAGCTAGCACCTCACATAAAAGTACTTATAAAAGATGTCCCGCCGATCGTTTATTGACATGTGATCTATGAGAATTATTTTCATTTTATTTTCGTCATTTTATGTTGCGTCTTTGTTCGGAAGATGCGTCGTTTATCCTTCTAATAAAAATCACTCATTTCATTGTAAAGCAGTAAAGTCTCAAAACCCTTTTCAAACATGTTTCAAACGATCGCGCATTTTGGCGACTTCCATTCCAATGCATTCGTCTTTGTGACTTTGTAAGGAAGATGCAAAACAAAATTTTGATTTATTCCTTTGTTTTTAAACATCGCTGATTCGATTTCGATTTTAGAAGCTTAACTGCCGATCCGATTTTCGATCTGATTTTTTATTCGATTTACAACATCATCATAGTCCCGTATTTTGATCCTTTGTCCCGGCGTCCTGACAACCCTTCCCGGGACACCTATTTGTCCCGCATTTCAGAATATTGAACAAAATATAGTCAATACATTTAAATAACAAATTTTCATCAAATAACCAACATAATTATGGCGAAACAGGGACTACAATAAAATCGATATCTTTAAACGTTGGAAGTTCTGCAGTAATTTTCTTAACCCAATACAATAGGCCTAACGCATTGCAAATCAACTGGCCTCCTGCTGCCTTGGCCTAATTAATAATTCCATCAAGCTAGTTTGACTTTGGAACCCTGCCTTCAAGGCTTCAGTTTGGTATTCATGATTTTGATTAATTTTGTGTGAACTGTGAGAAATTTTGGATTGAAAATCAACTTCATGATAATTTTCAAAATGTGCGCAAATTATGGTCACCCCATCATAAACACACGGTGAGCTCCCGGGCGCCGGCCGGCGAAACGAGCCGGCGCTCACTGACACTGGGTTAAGGTGGTACGGTAGGGCTAGGCCTACCGTAAGGGCACTAGTATTCAACCGGCATAATTCAAAGATTTTGACACATTTCCAAAAATATTTAGAAATATGGAAACTATCTTAATTTCATACCTTTGTTATTTCCAGGGTAATCTGTTGTCGGTATTTTCTTTATCAATCTGTCGACTGTATGCGCGTAGGATCGAATTATGCGCCGATGGCCTTTTGCACTGAATTGCACTAGTATTCAACCTAGTGAGGATAGATAGCAAATCTCAAAAGGGTTTATATTGCTAAATTAGATTAAGATCTATGTAAGTATCTGGCTTTGATTAATTCCCTGTTTGGTCTCATCTCAAATGGTCTAGTCCATAGTCGGATGGGACAAGGGCAGATTGAGAGACAGGACCATCTTTCATCGCTAGGTTGAATACTAGTGCAGACGGGTTGAATACTAGTGCAAAAAACCGTCGCCGTATAATTCGATCGCCCGTGCACACAGTTGACTGGTTGAAGAAAAAAATAACGGAAAAAGAATAACCAGCATTTGCTCTTAGAAATAAGACGGGTCTGAAATTCAGGTAAATTCTATGTTTCTATATATTTGATGAAACCCTCCAAACGGGTTGAATACTAGTGCCCTTACGGTACTCACAGTCACACAACACCGGCTGCCAATGAATCCGAACGGTATTCATTCGTAATCAAAACTTACTGTGATTAATGAAATAGATCCCTATGGACTTGTAAGAAACTAAATGACGGCAAGTATGATGTTTCACCAAGGAAAACGACCTCATTTAGTCTTAGAAAACGGGAAGCAAGCCAATGACTGGGCCGGGCTCTCTAATTATACAACTCCCGTTGCTACGTTACCCAAGAGCGTCGCGGCCATGGTAGCTAGCTAGCTCCACCGGCGCCCTCCGCTTCGGGTATATATCGCGCTGGAGTTATCGACCAATAAGGATTTTGAAGATAGCGGACTATAAACAGACATTTACACTGAGAGATCAGTGGATATTTATAAATCAATAGATTTTGTGTACCGCGTTTACAAAAGCACGAACTGAAATTGAAATTATATGAATAAATATCGGTATCAAGAGTAAATGATTATCTATTGAAGTTGGAACAAAAAAAAACTTATAAACATCGATTAAGCATTAGTAATAATAATAATGATAAAACTCACAATGCTGATTAGCGAGCCGGATCGATGAGGGGCGCGCATGGATGACAACGTGAGAAAGAGGTGATTTTCCGGGGTTTTTTTTTATCTTTATGCCCACGATGAAACTTGGATAAAAACAAATCAAAACACCCAGACCATGGCCCATCAATTGGAGTTAATGGTGTGTGTGTTTGGGAGGGAGAGATGACGGACATAAATTTTCTCTTCAGTGAGTATTTTTTTTCTTTCCTTTTTTTTTTGTTGGGGGAGCTCAGGATATAGTTTCTTTTTGCAGGCGTAACCGTTATGTAGTCCAAAATAATCATATAAAATATATCGAATGACGTATATTAGGAAGAGTGGTTGGCGTTTTCTAAAAGCCTAGATACTACCCTTTCACCTGGTATAAGTCCCATGCAGGAACACTCTTTACTTTACTTTACTTTTATCCAACGATGCTTGTAGGACTATGCCTGTTAATCAATCCAAGGGAATAGACAGTATGCTCCACACTAGTTTCAATTAGTTACAATAAATATTGTGCTCAGAAGTATTAATACCCCTTGGAAAATCACAGGGTTTTTTTTCATTTTTAAGTAAAATAAGAGTAGAAATGGAGTCAGTTACGAATCAATCAAATACATTTAGGTATATCATGTACAAAAGCGTGCCATTTTTATTTAATTCTTTTTTTTTTGGTCCTAACCTTGCAACTAATGCCAATCATATGACTTTTCTACATATTACGCCAGTCTTATTAAGATAAAAGATAATTTACCAGACAGAGTATTGAGTGGGAGTGTGTGGTTTATTAACAACACGGCCAAGAGGCCGGATACCGGTTATCCGCGCAGCTTACATGTAGCGGCAATACAAATCAAAGTATCTAACAAACACCATGGCGTGACTCATTTTTCTTCTTTCCTATTTTCGTCTTTCCCTTTTTCTAAGTAACTATCAAAGTTATATAACAAGTACTAAACCCTTAATAACTCTCTACAAACTCTAACAAAACAAGAGTCAATGAGGGACCAACTATCCCTCAACATTATATCAGTAAGTCAAACAAATCTTAATTGCTTTACATTTTACTTTACAGCATAAAACTATAAACTAACACAATTAAATTGCCTTCGAACACTGACCATCTACCAACTAGACACAAGTAAAATGTTTCTTTTTTTTAATATAGATCATGTCTATATATTTTTGCATACTTTGCAAATTCTCGGAAACTTCAGCAATTATCCTAAAGTACACTTTAACAATCTTCATTATTAAGCAAAAACAGAAAAACATAACAATCGTTTGAATTTAACTTCACCTCCTCAATGTCCAATGAAAAAAAGAATCATGTCTAGCTCTCCATACATTTTACAATAGTTCCCATAAAGTCAGGAATTATCGAAAATATTCTTACAATAAATTCTGGGTTATAAGAATATGAAAAAACATCAATAATTTGAAAAGACGTTAAGTAAAAAACATCTATCAATCGTTTAAAAAGAAGTTCACCTCCATTGAGAGAACCATGTGAGTTATTTTTTTAAAAAAATACACAACAAAAGTAACATTATCAAATAATGCTCAAAGATAAATAAAAAAGCAGTATCAAACTCCAACCAATGATTGGCCTACAGTATGACAGAAAGTAATTTTCAAAACACTTAAAAAGCCTCTACAAATAATAATTTAAACTGTTTATCAATTGACATACAAACAGAAACTTCTAAGTAAATTAAATTGATGCATTGTAACTTTTAATACAATCAATCTACAATCAGCAAACTTAAGTGGGATATGATTAGGTACAGTGTTCATATCTCCTTAATAATAACAAACATCACCAAATCCATAATATACACAATGATAAACAATTATTTTGTGTGAACAGCTCAAAATAAAAAAAAAATAAAAGGGGTATACAGCAATAATCACTTGCTAAAAAAACAATCAAAACATTGTTACAAATTAGCACCATATTCAATCGTAAGAATATGGTACTGTATTAATAATCACCTGTCTGTAGTAAACGATTAAAACAGTAATGCACATAATTAAAATGTATAATGAGCATAATACAGTGTACATGGAATGCAAACAAGAGTTCTGACACCACTCAATTCAACAAGAGCTTTTCATTTAAGTCCAATACTCGTACAACTCAAGCAGTTATCTCTTCATCCCTTGCCATATTGTCCTCATTCTACCATTACATGTATCCAAATTACATCACATCCTTGGGATCACATCATAGGAAACAACATCAATGAGCATTGACACCTGCACCATGGAACAGTCTTGCATCTTTCATACTTCTCTAAAACAATCATGCAAGTGTACCTTAACAATCCTGTACCTAGCACATTTGTTGAACCAACTTCTTTATAAAAAAAACACAAGCGAATATCAACCATATTCAATCTCGCATCAACAAACAATGCAAATGTCACTATTACTCAATCGCACAACAACGAACAAAGCAAAAGTCAAGTCCTAACACTGCAAACAAACAAAACCCTATATCAATTGTGAACTCCAGGTTTTCGCTCATAACTTTGCCAAGTAAATGACGAAGAATAATAAAATGTTAAAACATTGTACATGAAAGCAATCATAAGCAACATTGTCAAATAAAGATACATTACAAAAGGGTAAACATCAGTTTAATGCAATGTAACGTGACAAAAAATAAACATACATATATAATATATAAAACCATAAAACATGTGAAATACATGGTCAATGAACATATATCATGGGATAGGGGGACTGAGAGTCAAGGGTACTGTGATCAGGAGGGTGATCATGTGTTGTGGTGAACAGGCAAGGCTTGCTCTGGCAGTCATCATCCGGTACAGTCATGACAGTGGGGTTAGGGCGTACACCTAACTGAAAAGCATGGGGTGCTGTGTAGAGACCGGAACCTATGGAGTGGGGAAGACTAGGGGGACTAACATCCTTGTGAGACAGGGTCAAAGGGACATTACTCAAACAGGCAGGGGTGTCAGGAGGGATGGATGTGGGACTAATCAGTTCAGGAATGGCAGATGGAGTAGGAGCCAGTAACGTGGGTATGCCATCATCAGCAAGGGACACTGGGGAGTCAGGGATACTGCTGGCTTCAACCCGAAGAGTATCGCTGGTGGCGCTAGTTGTCATCTGGGGGTCAGCGTCAAAGGAACCGTGGGCTCTTGAAGCCGGCAAACCATGGTCATGGGCACCACAGACGTCTGTCACAGATGAAGAACCGTGATCATGGGCAACGCGGACTATTGTTGCTGACGAAGAACCGTGATCATGGGCACCTCGGGACACTGATGGAGGACCCTAATCATAGGTACCACTGGTCACTGAAGGAGGACAGGGCGGATCATGGGTACCACTGGCTTTCTTCGTTGAAGGGGTACCAAAGGCTACATGGGTCGCCAAGGGTGGGCCATGGATTCTAACCTCAGTTGCCATAGGTGTCAACTGGATCTGGTAGGTAGCGACAAGGGTGGACATCCGTCATCTCGATGGTGTGAACGATGGCCTGAATAAAACATGGTCTATCAGTGTGTGGTTGGTCATGTGACTGAAAGATCTGTGTACTGATATCAGGATCATGAGAGGATTGTGAGAGGATTGTGAGGTGTCATGAATAGGTGTGATGTGTGGATGACAAGGAGGGCGTGTAGATGTTGTGGTGTTCGATTCCAACTCACGGACACAATCTTTATGGAGCGAAACGAACGAGCACGGTTTTTTTTAGTGAATCCGAATCGGGCAAGTTTGACTGATCGATAACCGAATCGGGCGAGCGCAGCGAAATGATCGAATCGGGCATGCGCAACTCACTGGTTAGAACGGGTGAGCGTAGATCATCAAACGTCTCGGGCAACCGCACTAATAATTCGTCAGTTGAATCGGGAACTAACAAACTAGACTTAGCTGTCAACACAGGCAAATGAAAATTGTCAGTCAAATCGGGCACAAGATCGAATGTAGGTTTATGCTCAACTATTTCATTTGATGTGGTCATGTTAACAACTTCACTTAGATTCTTGAGAGAGGGTTGATTCTCGCTACCCTTACTCGACTTGACACAAGAGTCAGAATGTTCAGACCCGGACCGGGAGGACAGATCTACCTCAATTGAGTCAATACGCTTGGACTGCTTGCTTGATGGCAAGAGCTCATTGTACACAACCAACTCAGACCGACTCTCGTCTGAGAGGACACCAAGATTATTATTCCCTGTAACTATGGCAATGGGTGCTGGCCTAGACACCACATGCATTAGATCAACATCACCACCAATCTCTTCATGAGTAGACCGAATTACACTACCGTTATCACATGGCGAAGGTTTCTCACTCATGACATTACTCGAGTTACCATAGATTAAAAAAGACTCATCGCTGAATGTAATGAGGTGCCTTGATGGTCTAATGAAGATGTCGTTTGCTTCCATAAATGGGACACCAGCAATAATTCCAACATTCCTCAAGGCATCGTCCTCTACAACCAAACCATCAAAATACAACTCTAGGCCATCACGGAACAGTGTGAAATCAGTGAGGCCAATGATATCATTCTTGTTGACATATTTAGATTTTTCAATGTAATCAACTTCAATCATCATCATTAATATCTCCAATCCCAATATCTCTGCCATTGATTCACCTCACATGCACTCCTAATCTCTATTATCACTTCTTTCTGTTCATAATTATCATCAAAACCACACAACGCATGGAAATAAGGGGATGTGACTGTGTTACAAGGATTGGAGCATCGCTCCATTCTGCTATTAACCGCCACGCCCTCTCGCGAGGCGGTGCCCTTGGCCGCGGACACGCCCACATGTATCTCCGAGCAACTATTCATACTGCACATGAATTTAAGTTGAAGGGACTACATACTCAAAATGCAAAAGAACTCAAACCTATCACCGTTAGTCTAACGGAGCGCCTGGCCCCTTGTATAGAGTAAGAATTATCGGACTGTTGGTAGGATCACCTTAGGGCCTTAGGTTCAGACCACAAGCTGCCACCACGCCAGTCTTATTGAGATAAAAGATAATTTACCAGACAGAGTATTGAGAGGGAGTGTGTGGTTTATTAACAACACGGCCAAGAGGCCGGATACCGGTTATCCGCGCAGCTTACATGTAGCGGCAATACAAATCAAAGTATCTAACAAACACAAAATTCTTTATTTTTTAACCCCATCAATACTCAGGATATCATAGAAATTGTTCGGTCTTTTAAATCTACTAAATCCAGTGGCCATGGCGTTATCAGTGTATGCTTACTTAAAGAAATAATTCATTTTTTTAGCTTCTCCGCTTTGATATATTTTCAATTTATCTCTCTCAAATGGAATTTTCCGGGATCAACTAAAAATTGCAAAAATAATTCCTATTTACAAAAAAGAGACCCTTGCCAAATCTCTAACTACCGTTCCATTTCATTCAACCCTGCATATCCAAAATACTTGAAAAAATTGTTTACAAACGAAATTTCCATTGCATCATTCATATCTTGCTAGAACCAAGAATATTCTATGAGCTCCAACAGGCAATAAAGAAAATAGAAATGTATTATTTCTTTCTTTGGAGAAGAAAAATACGGATGTTGCATTCTTACAGGAAACTTTTTTCACGGAAGATCTAAAGAACATTGTTAAAAGAGACTGGAGTGGAACAACTTTCAATTCATATGGAAGCAATCATAGCAGAGTTGTTTCAATTTTATTGAAAAAAGAATACCCAAATACATGTTAATTTGATTTACTCTTCAGACGACGGAAGGATTTTGATTACAGATACTAAAGTAAATGACAAAAATGTATGTTTGGTCAATATTTATGCTCCGACAGAGAAGAAGAATAAAGAATATTTTTCTTAAATTGGAAAAAAAATTGCGTAATTATGATTGTAAGACTACTGGTTCACAGATGTTTTAATCATAGGAGGTGATTGCAATTGTGTTAACGATCCAAGTGTTGACGTGATAGGTAATAAAACAATATACAGTGCGTATCAAAAAAAAGTTTACACTTTGAAAATGCCCTGGGAATTCAAAAATATGCAACATGTGGGTAATTTTTTCACATATAATTATGGGTTTGGGTCTCATCTATCAAATGAAAGTAAAAGTTTTGACAGAATGTTACACTTGAGTGAGCACTGTCCATTTTTGTAAAGCTCGCAGAAATCTGTTTGCGCAGAAATGCTTGTTTTCACGCGGTGTCAAAAGGAAAGGGCGAAATCAAACTTACCCTGCGAAGCATTTCTCATGAATTTCCCTAGCACTTTTAGCCAATTGAAATAAAACAGATACATTCAAGCATTTTGTAACAATTTTGCCGCCCAAATTTGAAATTTTAACACCAAGTAAGCACAACCTTTACCCTTTTTGTGCCAGCTGGATCTGAGGACATAACTGAATCTGAACAAAAGTTTATATCAGCCATCTCCAGCACTTTTCACTAAATTTTTATCATTTAAAGTGGCTTTACATTTCATTTTTCATTTAATACTTGTTTCTCCACACTTTTCCCAAGCTTGGCAATGATTAACAATATGAAAATCAAGCCTAAGCCATTTCATGTAAATCACAGCTCAGTGTAAAGCAAATATCGTCACGATGGACTCGGTGTGTAGGGGAGTGGGGTGGGGCGCAATGCACTCTTCGAAGTGTTTTTGGCAAGGAAACAAGTTTAAAAAGGTAAAAGATATCTTCAAATCAAGTTTACTAGCTAAATTCCACGTGTTCTTCATGATTAAGGTCTACTTTTATTCGCATAACTATTTCAAAGTTCTGCGCAAATCATTTTTCACCAACTTTTCAAAAGTAAGTGGTGCTCACTCAAGCGGCAAAATTTTTCGACAGTTATATCGTCATTTGCTTAAATGGATCTGTACCAATGCTAAAATGTGGAAAAATCATCAGAATATTACAAATATATAATTTTACAGGATTTTTTCGAAGTGTAAACTTTTTTTTGATACGCACTGTATAAGAAACCAAATGGATATATATGCATTTTGTTAAAAAAAAATTAAGATGGTTGATGTATGGAGAAAAATTAACAGAAACAAAAAAACAATATACATATTGAAGTAATCATCTGAATATGTCATCAAGGATAGATTACTGGCTAGTTCAAAATGAGTTTGTATACATTTATAATATGTCCATAAAACCGGTCGCAATGTATCCAGACCATTGTGCTATTACTATGACAATACATTCATCACGTAATGCTGCCCGTGGCTCTTCATACTGGAAAATGAAAAATTCACTCCTGAAAAATGGCGATTATAAAACTGGTGTTATTAATGTTATAGTAATAATAATAATAATAATAGTAATAATAATATAGGGTATTTTTATTGCGCACATATCCACCTTGTTAGGTGCTCAAGGCGCTCCTATATTACCCGGCTATATAAGCGAGGCGTTCATTGCGCACACAGCTTTTTAAGGAATTACCTCCTACCGGTACCCATTTACCTCACCTGGGTTGAGTGCAGCACATTGTGGATCAGTTTCTTGCTGAAGGAAATTACACCATGGCTGGGATTCGAACCCACGACCCTCTGTTTCTACGTCCGAAGACTTATCCTCTGGGCCACAACGCTCCATACTCATTCTATCACTCATACTAAAAATGAATTTAAAGCAGAATGTGATCCTCATTATATTTGGGACCTATGGAAGTTGAGAATCAAAGATTATACTATATCTGTTTCTAAGACGCTTGGGAAAGCCGAGAAGAAAGAATTAACTTCATTGGAAAAAGAATTAGAATGTTTACATGTGTAACTTTGTGCAGGTAATTCGGAGATAGAAGAATATGTATTACAAAAAGCAATGCGATGGTGCAAAAGTTAGGTCTAGAGTTACACATCTTGAAGAAAGTGAGAGCAATATTTCATACTTTTTGAATTTAGAACATAGGAATAGTACAAAATATATATATCAGGGATAAAGATAGGAAAGAAAATAGTAACTGATAGGGGCAAAATGAAAGTCAGTAGGAAAGTTTTATCCTTCATTATATACACAACACAAAATCCCGATCTGTTGTTGAATGAAGCATATCTTAAAGAAATAAATCATCCTCATTTATCTGGTAGTGAAGCCGAAGAATGCGGGGGGCTGATCTCAATTAAAGATTCCACAAATGCGTTAAAGGGAATGAGTCTCAATAAAACACCCGGTATCGACGGATTAACAGTAGAGTTTTTTAGGGAATTTTGGGTTGATATACAAGATCTTGTTGTAAATAGTTTAAATGAACGTTATAGCAAAGGTAAGCTTAGTTTTTTTTTGTTGCAGAGAAAGGGTGTTGCAACTTTGTTATTTAAAGGTGGAGACTCGATGGAATTAGGTAACTGGCGATCAATTACATTACTTAATACTGATTACAAAACACTTGCTACAGTACTATCAAACAGACTCCATAAGGTTTTTAACTCATTTAATTGATGAAGATAAAGAAGGGTATATCAAGGGCAGGTGTGGTATTTATAATGCCAGAATAATCCAGGATGTTATAGTTTATAGCATGTTTAACAAAACCGATGGTGCAATTATATTTGCTGATTTTCGGAAAGCATTCGTTGGAATGGAAGTTTATTGATGCTTGTTTAAATATATATGATTTAAAAAAAGTTTTATGAAATGGATTTCAGTTACATATAATGATCCCCATCTTAATATATTAACGAATATGGTTAACAATAGATATAAACCCATCGCGGCGTATAAGACAGGACTGTCCCTTATCCGCATTAATATTTATACTTTGCACTGAAACCCTTGCAAATCAGATAAGACAAAATAATAATATCATATGTTGGAGTACTGGTTACAAACATGAAAATAAGAATACTTTTAAGATACTGCAGTTAGTAGATGATAATCATGATATTATTTGTTAGGACAGTTAAATCAGGCAATACAGCTGTTAATATCATTAGAAACTTTGAAACATATTCTGGAATTCATTTAAATGAAAACAAAACCAAATCTATTTGGCTGGGAAAAAATAATTCGACAAATAACATTGGAAATATATTATGGGAGGACGCTTATGTTAAGTCTCTTGGTATTTATTTTTGCAAAAAGAAGCATTTAAGTCTAGAAATGAATTGATCTGAACAAAGAATATTAAAAATCAAACAGTTGTTACAAATATGGAAACAGAGAAACCTTACCAGTTAAGAGGGAAAATTTTAATATTAATATCGTTGAATTTGTCGAAATAATTTATACAACACAAGTTCTTTCTTGTCCTTAAGAAAAAGTAAAGGAGCTCGATAAATTACTTTTTTGATTTCTTATGGAACGGATGACCCGCAAAGGCTAATGTGGTAAGCACAATAGAGGAAGGTGGCCTAAATATGTTAGATGTTGAAACAAAAGTTGCGCCGTTTAATTCATTTTGGCTTTGTAAATATTTGAGTGATGAGTTAAACCCTGGATGTAAATGTATGTTTGATTACTAGTTCCAGCAACTGGGTGGTATAAAAGTTATTATGAATTGTAAATATGATATTAAGAACAATTTTTTTTTGGAAAACAGGATACTTTATTTCTATTATCGCTTGATATCAACAATTTTCTTATTGAAGGTCAAGTCCACCTCAGATAAATGTTGATTTGAATCAATAGAGAAAAATCAGACAAGCACAATGCTGAAATTTTTATCAAAATCGGATGTAAAATAAGAAAGTTATGACATTTCAAAGTTTCGTTTATTTTTAACAAAATAGTTACATGAACGAGCCAGTTACATCAAAATGAGAGAGTCGATGATGTCACTCACTCACTATTTCTTTTGTTTTTTGTTTGAATTATACAACATTTCAATTTTTACGAATTTGATGATTAGGACCTCCTTGCCTGAAACACAAAATGTTAAGATAATGGAATTCCACGTGTTCAGGGAGGAATGAAACTTCATTTCACATGACAATAACGAGAAAATCAAAATATTTCATATTTCATATAATAAAATACAAAAGAAATAGTGAGTGATGTCATCAGTTCCCTCATTTGCGTACCGACCGAGATGTGCATATAACTTTTTTCTGAAATGAAGCGAAATTATTATTTTACATCCGATTTTGATGAAATTTTCAGTGCTATGCTTGTTGATTTTTTCTCTTTTTATTCAAATCAAGTTTTTGTTGGGGTGGACTTGTCCTTTAAAAAGGTATAACTATTCAAGAAATGTTTTCAAGCAGATATACAGCATAGTTATCACAAAGAAATGATTTGGCTAAATAAAGATATCTTATACAAAGGGAAAAAATTATTTTACATGAATTGGATAAACTCTGATATTTTGGTTGTGGGGGATTTAATGGGTGATAAGGGTTTTCTACTAATAGATAAGATTAGCGCTAAAATAGTAGTTAAGGATGGAAGGTGGTACAGTCAGTATACTCGTATACGACAAGCTCTTCAGTTATGTGGCAACATGTCTTTTTTTCTAATACAAATTTATTACAAAAGAAGTATTCTGAATTTATAGAGGCAATGTTAATGTATATAATGATATTAGATTGGTTGATAGTATTATTAACATAAAGTAAACGTCTCAGAGATGTCGCGGAGACGTCTCTGCAACTAGCAAAATTTGTAGCCGCGAACTAGTTTCAAGCCCAGTGAGATACCAGCTTTAGTAACTAAACTGTAGGCATGATAGGTTGCCTGGTATTTCAACAGGCTGGGTTGTCATAATAAGTAGACTATAGGTTAACAGGTGTATAGGATTACAGACTCTTTGTGTTACATATTTCTGTTTGGTGTGCTGGCAAGAAAAGCAAAGCCAGCTCACTCTCACTTTTGATTTTGGAGAAGAAGGTCCGATTTGGGGTGTTTTCGTACCCAAGGAAAAGGGCGTGTGCCACCCGACCCAGTGCGGGCAGGTTCCTCTTTACTCAATGCCGAATTGTAAGTAATGTTTGGTTTATATGTTTTTAATGTTTATACAAATCTTATGCTTAATATGGCATGTCTGTTTTCAAAAAGAAACATAGATTTACATATATATATTCTGCTCATTTTGTCACCAAATGACATATTTCTTATCTTACTCCATTCTTTAAAGTGAATATAATTATCCTTACTAAAATGAACGAAGTTGTATTTTGCTATTTAAAGTCGTCCAATTCTATGTCATTTATAAAAACCTTGTTTTGCAAATTATTAATATTTCATGTGATACCTCCGGTGAAGGAAATGCATTTTGCAAGTCTGTTAAAGTCATTTATTTCTTGAATATCCTTTGGTCTTTTATTCAGGGTGGATAAGTAGCCTGTAGATTAATAAGTTGATTAGAGCAGTTTCGCTCGTGACAATCATCCGCAAAAAGCGTTAAATTCGATTACACTGTATTGGGATTCGGGATTGGGAAGATCATGAATGTATGCCAAGAAAAGACAGGGGGAGGGGGCTTGTCCGGGAGGTGTAAAATTCCTAGTTAAAGTCAAGGATTATTCATGTTGAAGGGAAATGGTTAACTGTAATATTCTTATAAATTTTCAAGGCTTATTGATGTTGGAATTAGCGAGTGTAACATGTATGTTCATGGGATGTGTTTATTTGTTTTGTCCTGATTAGGTATTTCAGATCAGTGACATTTGTGATGGTTCGAGGAGACTGTGGTTGCAAGCTTCTGGCACAAGCAAGTGACATTGGGAAATTGGTAAGAGAAAGCAAATTCTAAACAAAGAGTCTGTTAACCTAACATATCTATTTCTAACAGTTTAGGATCAACCATGGATTCAAATTTGTTTGAGTTTGGGAGAGAGTTAGGGTTTACAGGTCAAGACCTTTTGTCATTTGTCGAACAGAGAGAAAAATTAGCTCGAGATGAGCGACATGCAGCCAGGGAAGAAAAGCAACAACAGATTGAGTAACAAAAACAAGAGGGAATGTTATGAGATAAGAAACTTGAATTAGCTCGTATCCAGAGTCGTTCTGAAGTAGGAAGTGGTGACGGCGACCTTCATTCTTTGGCCCCTTCCTAAACTCCCTCCTTTCACGGAAGGAAAGTATAGTATGGATGCGTATCTTAATAGATTTGAACGTTATGCTGAAAATCAGGGTTGGCATCAGCAGACTAGCTGGGCCATAAGTCTTAGTGCTTTACTTCGTGGTAAGTCGTTAGATGTGTACTCAAGGTTGTCAGCTGCTCAGGCAAAAGATTTTGCAACACTGAAGGATGCTTTGTTGAAGAGATTTGAACTCACGGCAGATGATTTCCGTAAGAAGTTCAGATTTTCTATTCCCGAGGTAGGAGAGACTCCTATAAGTCAGTTTGTTATAAGGTTGTCCCATTATCTAGATAAGTGGATAGAATTGTCTGAAACTCAGCGCTCATATGATGGTATTGTACAATTACTTCTAATACAGCAAGTCTAAGAGAAAGGAGGTCAAGCACTAGCGTTATTTCTAAAAGAGAGAAAACCAAAATCTGCAGATGAGATGGCAGGTCTGGCAGATACATTTGTTGAGGCACATGGGGGTCATTTTGGAGTATACCTAAAAAGAATTCCCCCTTGAACCATGAGAGTAAACCTAAGGGTAGTACTGCGGTATCCAATGCGCCAATTGCTGAGAACAAGACTAAGGGTGAACAATCAGGCCATAGTAAGAAGGGTCCATGCTTTGTTTGTAACAAAATGGGTCATTTTGCGCAAGATTGTAATGTAAGACTCCAAGGTGCGAGTTTAGTTAGTTCTCCGATGCCACCAATAGGTAAGCGTAGAAACCAAAAGAATCATTTAAGAGAAACTCAAGAAGATTTAGTAGGGAAACAGACATCAGGTAGTTGTCCCACTTGTAGTTCTTCTGGGTCTCGGGAAACTCAGATTACTGATAGTGTAGAGTAAGGAGAGTTCTTAGTGTCTTCTGTTGAGTATATTGAATCTCCTTCTTCAGAAATTCTAGAGATAGAAAAGCATAGGGAAGTCACTAGTATGTGTGCTACTTGTAAACGTCGTTGGCATGGTATGCTTCCAGTAAGGAATAGGAAATTTGAATCACATGATGTGAGTGTCCTTAGGGATACAGGCTGTTCAGGTGTAATCGTGAAGAAGTCACTGGTATTGCCAGAACAGTTTACTGGTCAGTCTAAGTGGTGTGTCTTAATTGACCAAACAATCAGGAAGTTCCCAATAGCTAGGGTCAAAATTGTAATTCTCCTTGGTTTGTTGGCAAGGTAGAAGCTTTGTGCGTAGAGACGCCCGTATTTGACGTAGTTCTTGGTGAAATTGACAATGTGAGTCCAGCAAAGGATCCAATTCCAGATTGGAAACCTGGTCAACCATGCAAGTCGCATGACAATGTAAACATGGCAGTTCAGACTCGAGCTCAAGTTCGTGAAGCTCAGCGGCCACGGCCATACCGTCAGCCATACCTGATGTTTCTTCAGAAGACATCACAGAGGCTCAGATGGCTGACACAACGCTAAAGAAAGCAATGGAGTATGCTAGATTGAATAGTAAAGTTTGTGAAATTTCAGGACATAGTTCATATTTTGTCTTTGATGGTGGATTGTTACACAGGGTTTTTCAACGAAAGTCTGTGTTTAGTTGTAATGAAGTTAGGCAGATAATGAGAGTATAATGGGGGGTCACCAAGGTGTAAAGAAAGTAACTGATAAGGTTTTAGCTAATTTCTATTGGCCTGGTGTCCAAGCAGATATTACTCGGTATTGTAGGTCTTGCAATATCTGTCAGCGAACAGTCCCCAAGGGCAGAATTTCTTAGGTCCCTTTAGGCAAGATGCCTGTGATAGATGTTCCTTTTCTTAGAGTAGCTGTCGATTTGGTAGGCCCAATTAAACCAGTAACTGCTAGAAAGAACATGTATATTCTCACGATAGTAGATTATGCAACCTGCTATCCTGAGGCGGTTGCGTTGGCAAACATTGAGACTAGTAAGGTAGCTGAAGCTACGGTAGAGGTCTTTTGTAGAGTTGGGGTTCCCAAAGAGATTCTATCGGATCGTGGTACCCAATTTACCTCGGAGATGATGCGAGAAGTAGGGAGGTTATTGTCGATTCGACAATTAACAACAACACCCTACCACCCCGCTTGTGACGGGTCAGTTGAGAGGTTTAATCAAACACTTAAGCAGATCTTGAAGAGAGTATGTGCAGACCGTCCAAGTGATTGGGACCGATACTTGGCACCTGTTCTGTTTGCGTACAGAGCAGCCCCTCAGGCTTCACTTAGCTTCTCGCCTTTCGGACTCTTGTATGGTAGACAGGTTCGAGGTCCTCTTGAGATACTTAAGGAACTTTGGAGTGGTCAGGCAAATGATTCTAAATTGAAGACTACATATCAGTACATTATTGATCTTAAGGATAGGCTTGAGAGTACCATGGAAGTAGCACAGGAAGAGTTAAGTAAGTCAACCTCGCGAAATACAGAGTAGGGTTAGGAAGTTTGTTGCCGGAGATAAGGTTCTGCTTCTCCTCCCATCAGATCACAACAAATTGCTATTACAATAGAAGGGTCCTTTCAAGGTAGTCCATAAATTGAGTGATCTTGATTATCGTCTCGACATGAACGGAAAGGGGAAAACCTTTCATGCTAATCTCTGAAAGAGATACATTGACCGGGCAGAAAAGCCCGATGTTCCTTTGTCTGTTGACAAGTCTGAGGAAGATATCACTTCTGCTGGAGCTTTAGAGGTAGTTGTTGCAGCTTCAGTTATAGATGGGTATGAGGATAGCATTCAAGAGACTCCCTCTATCCCTAGTGGTACCCTTATAAAAATCGCCAATGGTATTTGAATGGTGCCGAATGGTAGTTGAATGGTGATCTGAATGGTAAATGGTACGCGAATGGTATTTAAGTGGTGTTTCAATGGTAAGTTCTTAATGGTAATTGGTAGTTTATTTAATGGTAAATGGTATACCATATACCCAATGGTGTCTCAGTGGTATGTGTCTAATGGTATGATTAGTATGATGAATGGTATACCACACACCCAATGGTGTCTCAGTGGTATTCAATGGTGTTTCAGTGGTATGTGCTTGTAATGGTATGATTGGTATGATGGATGATATACCATTTACCTAATGGTGTCTCAGTGGTATTCAATGGTGTATCAGTGGTATGTGCTTGTAATGGTATGATTGGTATGGTAAATAGTATACCATACACCCAATGGTGTCTCAGTGGTATTCAATGGTGTATGAGTAGTATGTGCCTGTAATGGTATGATGAATGGTATACCATACACCCAATGGTGTCTCAGTGGTATACAGTGGTGTCTCAGTGGTATTCAATGGTGTCTCAGTAGTATGTGCCTCCATAATGGTACGACTGGTATGATGAATGGTATACCATATACCGAATGGTGTCTCAGTGGTATACAATGATGTCTCAGTGGTATTCAATGGTGTCTCAGTAGTATGTGCCTGTAATGGTATGATGAATGGTATACCATACACCCAATGGTGTCTCAGTGGTATACAATGGTGTCTCAGTGGTATTCAATGGTGTCTCAGTAGTATGTGTCTCTATAATGGTATGATTGGTATGATGAATGGTATACCATACACCCAATGGTGTCTCAGTGGTATTCAATGGTGCTCAGTAGTATGTGCCTGTAATGGTATGATGAATGGTATACCATACACCCAATGGTGTGTCAGTGGTATACAATGGTGTCTCAGTGATATTCAATAGTGTTTCAGTAGTATGTGCCACTATAATCGTATGATTGGTATGGTGAATGGTATACCATATACTCAATGGTGTCTCAGTAATATCCATCACCATCCTCTCTTTTCCCCTTTGTTTCCTTTTCGCTTTTTGTTTCTTGGTAGTGAAAATTGAACGGCAGAAATGTAGCTCCTCTATCGTACGGTATACTGTTCGTTTTTATTTTAAACTACGTTCTTCATATTTCTATTTTCAAAGTTTTATTCTATTTAATTTATAATCATTTTGCTTATTTATGGCCGCTTTTTATGAAAAGAACTATATCTGGAGTGTTCCAAAAAGATATTTGCAATTAATCCGAAGATGCAAATTTACAGGTTATATACATTACTTTTATCTAAAACATATCAATTTGGATTTTTTGATGGAAGAAACAATAAATCAGTTGCAAGTTTGCAATGAAAAGTATGACTTTCAATTGATTTTGGAGTGTGAAATTGATTTTCGTTCGATTGCAAGTTTCTTGCAATGCCCCATATTTTGCTCAAAATAAATTCACTGTTGGTTGTCTTGGTCCCCCAACCTCTATCAAATTCCCATCCGCAAACCCTGATATGGTCAGTCTGCAACGTCCAAATTTAGCCCCCTCCGAACCCATTCGTACGCTACTATAGCTGCTTCCAATCATGAATTATTCCTCTCTCTTTTTTTTACAAATGATATTTTCAAAATTCTAATTCTATTTTTAGGCCCTAATTATTCTTTCTCACGGACGGCGTTCATAAAGAGGAGAGCTATTCTATAGGCCGGTCATATTACTTGATTGAAATGATTTATCCATATTGTCTTGCTCCCCCACCCCTATCAAAATTCCCTGCCGCCATACAGGATATAGTACAATGTAACAGAAAAGAAATATATACTGAATGAAATCTCAATTTCAATCAAAACAAAAGCAAATTAAAAGGGAAGAGGAATGAGTAAAAAATATAAAAAATATAAAAAAAACAAGAAAAGAAAAAGGCAAAGAAGAAAAGAAAGAAACAGAAAAGAAAAAAAGAGAACGAAAATAAAAAAGAAAGAAGAGAGAGAAAAGGAAAAATATGAAGGGATCGAAAACTTTCTTTCATAAATTCCAAGATCCAAGGAAAACAGTGGCAAAAATTAATCTCACGCCATCATGGTTTCCATCCCAGAACCAATCGAGAGGAAAAAGAAGACACCCCTGATTTGGTTTAATTCACCCCCCACCCATATCGGGATGTGTATTTATCTTGGCGAAGAAGTCCCCTCCCCCAGATTTGGTCATAATTTATCCCCCCCCCATATGCGTTGGCTAGCGGGGCCGCTTGGCTGCTTGCCAGGTAGCTCTATTATACATGTTCGCACGCATGCGTGCACGTCTAACCGCCAAGTGCAATATTTGAAAAAGAAAACTCGATCTACCGGTACTACCGTTTTGCCGTTGATAAGTTCGTCGATAATTCATCAAAAACTAAAGGAACACGGGTCAGATTCGGACAGCGACTTTAAAGTCATTTGTAGAAGGCTAAACAGTAAGTTCTATAACAATTTTCTTTGATTTATTTATCAAATTGTCTCAATATGTTCGATGTCGTTGTACTGCCACAACCACTGCACTGCCACCGTCACTGCCCCGTTTGAGCTGGCCGCTGCTCTGCGGGCTGGGACGTGGCTTTGACGATAGGGAGTGCTTATGGTTTATGCTTTGTATTTGCTGAGTTTAGCTCGGCGAGCATTGAATAGTAATTCGCTCATATTGCCTGATGTTTATTGTCAATGTTTTACAAAAACCATCTCTGAATACATTGAATTCATGAATGAATGATTTGTTAATGCTAATGTCAAGACTGTCAAAGTTTTAATTGTGATAATCTGATAATGTGAAATAGACCGTTACTGCACAACGTTAATTCACTGAAATTGAAAACTTGCCGACAAATATTGCTTTGAAATTAGGCCTATAATTTGTTGTTGTTGTTGATAGATGTTGGTAAATGAGATAAAATGGAGGTGAAACATGGTAAGGGTCCTAAAGTTTAAAAAATGATAAAGGCTACGCAGGCCTATAACTTAGCTACACCGTACACACCACTCATTGCACATACTATTTCAATGGTAAAATGTGCACTTTGTGTGTGGAACTGTGACTGGACGGAGTGACAAACGATTCCTATTCAATTTTTCGAGGAATTATGCAGAGAAAACTGGCGCTAATGCAGTTTTGCACCGGCCGATTACCAGCATACCTCATCACCAAAACTTGTTCCCAAATGTCATGACAGGTCCCTCAGTCACATTTCGATGTTAATATACCCAACGCTTTTCAAAATATTGGGAATGACTGTATTTAGTCTACGATCTCGACGTCGTTGATCTAATCCGTAGACATCACTTCGCGGATCGCTCGGATTCGCTGTAATATTTATATGGACTGAAGTTAGCAGCCAAATCATGCTAACATGTGGCGAACAAACTGCCAGCATGCGAATATTTTGATCGCATAACTTCGGTCCATATCAACATGACGGCGAATCCAAGCGATCCGCAATATTTTGAAAAGTGGTGGGCATATTGTGTATTGATCTCAAAATGTGTGTAGACAATTCTGGTGGGGAGTTTTGCTCGAAGTTGCATGCACAACGAACAATTGTCCATAGACTGTGTACAACGGATAGATCGTCTCCGCAAAGCGATTCGAAGACCGCTGATTGGTCAATCGCGCAGATCACGTCATGACCACGTGGTCCCAAAAATAATTCCTTTGGACTGCGTGCGGAAGTATCGATAGCGATATCCGGTCACGTTGTGTACGCGGTAAATGGTCTTGGTTTGTGATCGGATCGCTCCGGTATCGATCGAAAATTATCGAAACACTGCAATTTCATGCATATTCACGCGACGTTCCGAAACCCGGAAGCCAATTGACTTTGTGCACGTTGCGATAGACTCTACAAAAGGGGGACACTTGTGTAAGAAAGCCACATTTTTATCAAACACATCGACTATTGCTCTCAAGGTGGGGGCACAGGTCAAATGTGCCCACTTGGATCTGCTTCTGCGATTGTCAATATCAGAGAATTGGAATTTATGTCATCGATTACCCTCCTTTTGAAAATTGCTGCTCTAGAAATTTGATTTCAGATGACATAGCTATTACTAGAATAAAGCATGCACAGTTATAATACAGCCTTGTCTGAACTACGCTGAATACTATCACATTTCCTTATTTTTATCCTGAATTCTGGGCTGGTAATCAGAGATCCATGAAAAATATCTTTGACATTAAAGTTCTAAGATCATTCTTTTTCTATTACTATATTAGTATTCTATTTTTGTTTGTATCTGCACATACATGCAGATTTTACAACACTCAAATTGATTTTATTTCATTTTCAAAGTTTGGACGACGGATACACTGGATGATAAGTTAGATGGTCCAGCCTTATCTGGGAATGACACGACGGGTGTTGAACACAGAAAACGTGCCGTGTACAAGAAACAATTGGAGTTTATGAAAGGTAGGTGTGTAAGAATTTTCTTGAGTAGAAAAAATTGCAAAGCTTCATGAGATAAAACAGATTGTATTCCTGCAGTGGCATAGCTGAAAAAAAAACCTTGTCAGGAATGGTAAAAAATCCTGAGAAAGGGCAAATGTCATCTCTATTTAGAGGAGCACACGTCTTTTGTGACACCCCCCCAGAAAAAAAATCAGTATGTTGGCTGAGGGGGGAAGGGTGGACACTTTCCCCAGGTATTCATTTGTTGTGGTATTTGTCATCATTGGGGCAACCTCCCATTAGATAATAGGTTATTGTCTACCCATCTATGGTTAAACATAAATTTATTTATATTTTACAAAATGTTTTGTTGATATTTGTTAATTGGTATCATTCAATTGAATGGTAGATTATACTGCAAATTTCTCGATATATAAAAAATATATGAACTTCTAAAGAAAGCTTACACACACGACAAGCATTCATATTTTGAACCCTTAGCTAATATACTGTCCTTTGCATTGTTTTCATCCAATATTTCTTATTGCAGCTTCAAGGAATTAATCCTGCCGGGTACCCATTCACTTCATCTGGGTCTAGTGATGCACAGTGTGGATGAATTTCAGGCTGAAGGAAAACACACCATGGCTAGGACTCAAATTCACGACCCTCTGTTTGAAAGGTGAGAGAAAGAACCACTAGACCACGACGTTATAAACCAGCTGATGTCATATCCCCACTTGTTCTTTTGTATTTTATTACAAGAAGTCGCGCTAATTTACATTTTGTCCTCCGAGAACTATAAAAAATGGAGTGAAAATTTATTTCAAAGACATGTTCACCCTAACAAAAAAGTTGATTTGAATAAAAAGAGAAAAATCAAACATTAAAATCGGATGAAAAATAAGAAAGGTATGACATTTTTAAGTTTCGCTCAATTTCACTTAATAGTTACATGCACATCCAAGTCGGTATGCAAATGAGGGAACTGATGACATCACTCATTCACTTTTCTATGTTTTTTAAATATGAAACATTATAATTTTCTCCTCATTGTCCAATGGAATAACGTTTTATTTTTTTGTCAAATCTGTAAAAATTGAAATATTGTACAATTCAAACAATGAAAACCAAAACAAAAAGTGAGGGACATCATCGATTCCCTCATATGCATGTGGGTAAATTGTGTATATAACTATTTTGTGAAAAATAGGCGAAATTTCAAAATGTCATAACTTTCTTATTTTGCATCCGATTTTGATGAAATATTTTGCATGATGCTTGCCTGATTTTCTATGTTGATTCAAAAAAACCTTTTCTGTGGTGGACTTGACCTTTAATGTGAAGATATGCATTGCTGGAAATAAGGATATGATACTTGGGACATATCATACACACATGTATGAAAATATGAAATAATTATTTCATTTTATACAATAAGCCTAACAAATATTCCTGACGATCATGTGTACATTGGGTTAATTTTTTACCAAAATGTTGTTAAATTTCAAATTCAATAACTTTGTTATCAGATTTAATGAAATTTTCAGCATGATCCTTTTCTGATTCATTCTCTCCCTACCAAAATCTCCCCTTTTCTCATGCTTTCTTTCTATGGTCCCCTTCATTCTCCTTATAACTATGTTATATGTAAAATGTAACCGGTCGTCCAACCAATTTAATTGAAGGGCTATAGGTACTCGAGACTGAAAGCTATGTGATATAATTCAAAGTGTACATCAGACAAACAAAAAACACTGAAAATTTCATCAAAATTTGTTGAGGATTAACGAAGTTTTGACGAATTAAGTTGTTATTTTTTGGTAAAACTGTTCTCTGCAAGTCCTCATGAATATACAAGATCACAATTTATATATTTTTTGTATTATATGAATTTAAATTTTGTCCAAGCTCTGTTGTAAAAAATTACGATTGACTACTGATTTACTGTGTAAGACAATAATCATATTATTTCTCACACATAGTTGAGTTATTCATTTGATTCAACACAACAAAAATAGAAAAGAAATAAGTGGGTATCTTGTATATCATTTTCTATATATTTTGCAAAAATGGTCACTATTTTTCTTCTGTTTTTTAGTGTTCCAAATTGAATAATTTTCTTTCCCTATTTTCATTATATTTGTGATATATTATTTATTTCTTAATGTATCATTATTGTATTTATGATAAACTTTTGGCGTGTTTCTACAGTAAATCATTAAAAACAGTTTATCTTTTCCGGACACGAATAACCTTATCATTCTTAAACCTACCTGTTTCTACAGACCTAATAATCTCATTTATTTGCATTTCGCGTCGCAAATACGGCGGAAATCGGAAAATTCAACCTATAACCTCACATTGCATTTTGGTATGTCAAAAATTGCATCTCGTTAGTAAATTTTTTTAATTCATGGTAGATCTCACTCATTGTAGCAGGTACACATTTTTCGCGATCAGCTGGAGAGATAAAAAACGGCCAGAATATATGTATACTGTGAAATCGCACTTCTTGGTTCAATCACTTAAGCCAGACACGTATGCTATTTTGCCCAGTGTTTTTACAGAAAAGTAAAACGGATTAACATGGCAATAACCACCTCTCAGAGAGATGGTTATGAGAAACCGTATTTTGCGCGATGCAATTTATCAATAAACCGCATCGCGTCTGTTTCTACAGGAAAGTTATCCGGGATTCTGGATACTTACTGTAGGCGGGTAATACCTTTTAACAATTCTATGTAGAAACATGCCATTGATATATCTTTTTAGGTGAAAAGAAAAAAGAGACCAATTTGGGAGTACTATTTTCCCCCCTTTTGGGGATATTTCATTTCTTCTAGGTGTGGCACCCTTTATTCATTTGGCCATGTGAAGGCTCTCACACATTTTGAGTTTAATCTTCGAAATTTGGTGTTCATTAGTTTGTTGTCCAAACTCTGTCTTACATGTAAATGTTTATAGGAAGATTAACATAATATTTATGTGGAGTGCAATCATTGATCTCTTTGGAGTCGCACAGTCACATGTATTCATAATATGGTGCTTTTATGCCATATCTGTCAATACTCTTTTGTACTTGAACTTATTAGTAAAAAATGTTTATTAATGTCGTTGAAATCAATTACACACAACAGATTTAACATCAAGTTTATTGTATTACAAGTATCAGGTTTGTATGCAGAACAGTGGTTTTGCCAAGTACTCAATCCATGTAAAAAGCAATATGAGAGAACAGGTTTATTCTTGGAAATGTCAGTCTTCATTTGTTGTGTTTTTTCAATCAAACTCTGTCTTGATGCATGTTTATTTTTAGATAACAAGATTGACAGAGTATAGATATCAACGAGTAGCTAAGTCATATATATTAATAACTTATGTGCTTTAATTATAAAGTCTATACTTGTGAATACTCTGTGCCATTTATGCTGTACTTAAACCTCTTATAGTAAAAACATTTTATTGACGTTCTTGAAATAAGTAACTGTTTTCATTTTTTTCTTGTGTATACTTATTCCATTATTAAGCCTACCACTAACCCCAGAGATATGCTGTTCACCATTGGTCTACCATTCACTGTACTTTATTGGCCTACTATACATTGCACATCGTTGTTCTACTGTCTACCATTCAGTGTAAACCATTGGTCTACCATTGAATTTACACTTGTGGTCTATAGTGTATGACCAATGGTGTTATTTGAATGGTTGACTAATAGTATAGTGTGTATGACAGTGTTGTATGGTAAATGGTAGGTCAATGGTGTGCGGTGTATGGAAAGCCAATGGTGTATGGTAAGCCTATGGTGTACGGTGAATAGTAGTTCAATGGTGTATGGTAGGCCAATGGTGTACTGTAAATGGTAGGTCAATGGTATACGGTGTATGGTAGAATGGTGTAAAGTGAATGGTCAATCAATGGTGAACGGTGTGTGGTGTACGACGAATGGTAGTTGAATGGTGTATGGTGAGTGGTGAATGGTACACGAATGGTGTACTTTGAATGGTATGTGAATGGTACGTGAATGGTGAGCAGTGAATGGTACATGAATGGTGTACGGCGAATGGTGTACAGTGAATGGTACGCGAATGGTGTACAGTGAATGGTGTATGATGAATGGTACGCGGATGGTGAATGGTACACGAATGGTGAATGGTACACGAATGGTGTATGTTGAATGGTAGGCGAATGGTGTATGGTGTAAGGTAATTGGTAGGCCAATGGTGTCCAGTGAATGGTGGCTGAATGGTAAATGGTAGGCCAGTGAATGGTGGCTGAATGGTGAATGGTGGTCAATGGTAAACCTGTCTATAGTGGCCATATGGTAGATCAATGGTGAATGGTGTTTGATCAATGGTATATGAATGGTAAATGGTGCTCATGAATATGGTAATAGTAACGTCCGAATTATTTAAATTAGTTTGAATGGTATACCATTGAGGCTTGAATGGTATACCATTGGTGTATGGTGGGTGCTGTGCGAATGGTATTCCAATGGTATATCAATGGTGTATGATAAATGGTAGTCAATGGTATACCATTCAATTTTTTTTATAAGGGTATAAGGATAGGTGTCCCAGTATTAGAAGCACAGGAAACCATTGATGATGTTGAACTTGGTTCTGATTTGTTGACTCAACAGAGACACGAAGTTAGTTCTCTACTTGAGGATTTTCCGATGTGATGACTAATGTGTCAGGTAAAACACTTTTAGGCAGTCATTCTGTTCGTTTGACTTCTGCTGATTCCATTCGACAAAGATCATATCTCGTCCCACATGCACTTCGTTCAGTGATACATGATGAGACAGAGAAGATGGTCGAAATGGGAGCGATAGAGAAATCAAATTCACCTTATTCGTCCCCAATAGTCATAGTGAACAAATCAGATGGCAGCAATCGTTTCTGTAAAGATTTCCGTAGACTGAATCGCATCACAATATTTGATGCAGAACCTCTGCCAAGTGCAGATGAAATCTTCGCTAGTCTTTCTGGATCTTGTTATTTTTCTAAGGTGGACTTAAGCAAAGGCTACTGGCAAATCCCTTTGTCAGAAGATACCAAAGCCAATACAGCTTTTCAGAGTCCAAGTGGATTGTTCCAGTTTCGTGTCATGCCGTTTGGTTTGGTCAATGCACCTGCCACTTTTAGCAGGGTCATGAGGTTTTTGTTGGCAGACATGAAACACGTCACCAATTATCTGGATGACATTCTCATTCATACTTCGACTTGGTCAGAACACATATCTACCTTGTATGAGCTTTTGGGAAGATTGCGAGCAGCAGGGCTCACTGCTAGACCCAGCAAGTGCCAACTCGGTTTCACAAAGTTAGAATTCTTAGGGCATATTGTCCAAGCAGATAAGATCCAACCCATGTTGGATAAGGTAGAGAAGATTCGTGATGCTAAGAAGCCTGAAACTAAGAAGCAGCTTCGTGCATTCATCGGATTAGCCAGCTATTACCGGCGCTTTATCCCAAATTTTGCGTCGAAAGCATCACGTCTGACAGACAAGAGAAGGAATTGGGAGCCTCACCAGTTGAAATGGACTGCTGAAGAGGAGGCAGCCTTCAAAGTTTTGAAGGAAAGTCTCAACCGGAGCCCCATATCCTTTGTCTGCCTGATGTTCAGAAGAAGTTCATTTTAAGAACAGATACATCTTCTACTGGGCTCGGTACTGTACTCCTTCAGGAACATGATGGAGAGAAACAGCCTGTTGCTTATGCAAGTCGCAAGCTTCTTCCGCGTGAACAAGCCTACTCGACTATTGAGCGTGAATGTCTCGGATTGGTATGGGGAATAAGTAAATTCCGTGTTTACCTTGAAGGTACTGACTTTGTCCTTGAAACAGACCACAAACCACTTCTATACCTCAATCGAGCAAAATGTATCAACAGTAGGGTAATGAGATGGGCCCTTTCAGGCGCGGATCCAGGATTTCGTAGGGAGGGGGGCCCAAATTCGACCTGATTTTGGTGCCCCTGTGTACTTTTCGGAAAATGGCGGCCCCTCCCCCAGGCAATCATAAGTGCCTTAAATGCAGGTTAAATTATCTTATTTCATAGGCACATGAATCAGGGGCGGATCCAGCCTTCTGAATTTTTTTTCAGCCATATTTTCCCCGATCGGCCGCTCGAAGATGTTTTTTTCCGTTTGTTTCTTTGAAGGGGGTAGTCCTATAAGTCACTTCTTAGCTTTATTCTTTAAATCAACATAAATGTATACTATCATAATCCTTATTTTATAATGCCTGCGCGAAGCGCGAGCAATTTTTTTTGAAATTGTATTTATTTTTTCTTAAAATTTGAACATTCTGAAAAAAGATGTGCCTGCAATAATTACTGCGAACGCGAAGCGCGAGTAGAAATTTTTGATAAACGTTTTGAACTGATCGGAAAGCTAGGCCTAACAGTCCTGTTAAAGATTGCATACAGTTAGCCATGAAGACGTTATATATTTCAACAATCAAATAATGCGAGCGCGAAGCGGGAGCCGAAAAATTTTGACATTTCTACATAAAGAATGGAAAAATTTAATCAGTTTTTGTAATCATGAACAGGATAGCTATACAGTATAACTAAACAATTTTATGCGAACGCAAAGTGCGAGCGGAAAAATTCTAGATTTAGACCTAGAACGGGACACTCTAGGCCTATTCATGTTTCCTAAATCATGAAAAAGAGGGGATCTTCCCACATTAATAATGCGAGCGCATAGCGCGAACAGAAAATGTTTGTATACGTTTTAACTGATCGAAAAGTGCCTTTTAAGGACTGCTCGCATTTAGCCATGAAGACATGACATATTTCATCAATCAAATAATGCGAGCGCGAAGCGCGAGCTGAAAATTTTTGACATTTCTACATAAAGAATGGAAAAATTTAATCAGTTTTTGTAATCATAGCTACAGTATAACTTAACAATTTTATGCGAGCGCAAAGTGCGAGCGGAAAAATTCTAGATTTAGACCTAGAACGGGGCGCGCGCGTTTCCGTTTTACACCCTGGCGAAGGCATTTTCCGGAAAAGTAACCAAAAAGCGACTAGTGAAGAGTCTACACACGTCGCTGGTTGCATGCATCGTGCGACACAGGCGAGTCCACCACCGCATGCAATTTGCACAGTGACTGATCAGAGCACAGAGTTCCTCGGCACTTCATGTACAGAGAGAGCGGCAGTCAGGATCGAGTGAAATCCGAACATGCTTTTGCAGTCGCGTTGTTTATGATAGTTTTTTTTCTAAAAATAAATCATTAACTAAATGAATAGAATGACAGAAAAAATCAAAATAAACAGATACTTATAATGGAAAGACAAATTGAAGTTTGATGGATTGATACACTTAGAAGCTGCCGAAAGCCAAATAGATAGAGACAAGATAGACAGATAGATAGATAGATAGAAATAGAGAGAGAGACAGAGAGAGAGGTGGATAGATAGATAGAAAGAGAGAGAGCTAGGGAGAGATGGATGGATAGATAGATAAATAGAGAGAGGGGGGAGAGACAGAGAGGTCGATATATAGAGGGAGAGGGGGAGAGAGAGAAAGAGAGAGAAGGATAGATAGATAGAGAGAGGTTATAGATAGAAATATGGACGGACAAAGAGAAAAAAGACAGACAGATGCTACAGAAGGAGAGAGAGAGAGAATTTGAGAGACAGATATAGATAGAAAGATAAAGAATGAGAGAGACAGAAGATTAACAGATAGATAGATAGATAGATAGATACATAGATAGATAGATAGATATATAGATAGAGAGAAATAGAGAAAGACAGACAAATGGATAGATAGAGGATTTGAGAGATAGATAGATGAGAGATAGATAAAGAGGGAGAGAGACAAAGAATATTAACAAATTAACAGATAGATACTCTAGTTAAAAAATAGATAAATAGATAGAGAAAGACAGACAGATGGATATATAGATAGATAGATATTAAATAGATAAAGAATGAAAGAGACAGAGAAGATTATTAACAAATTAACAGATAGATAGATACTCTAGTTAAAAAAATAGATAAATAGATAGAGAGAAATAGAGAAAGACAGACAGATGGATGGATAGATAGAGAGAGATAGAGAATTTGAGATAGATAGATGTTAGATAAAGAATGAGAGAGACAGAGAAGATTATTAGATAGATAGATACTGCAGTTAAATAGATAGATAGAGATATAATTTGAGAGATAGATATATAGACAGATAGAGAGAAAGACAGACATGGGCAAGGCAAATGATCAAGGCAAACATTCATATTGAACCTGGAAAGTATAAGCTCAGCTGCATTATTTGCAAGTATGTTCTGTGGATAACTTCGGTGCGGACTTTGGATCGCGCGCCCAACTGATAATGTAAACAAACTTAGACGTAGACTCTTCACTAGTCGCTTTTTGGCTACTTTTCCGGAAAATGCCTTCGCCAGGGTGTAAAACGGAAACGCGCGAACGGCGCACTCTAGGCCTATTCATGTTTCCTAAATCATGAAAAAGAGGGGATCTTCCCACATTAATAATGCGAGCGCACAGCGCGAACAGAAAATGTTTGTATACGTTTTAACTGATCGAAAAGTGTCTTTTAAGGACTGCTCGCATTTAGCCATGAAGACATGACATATTTCATCAATCAAATAATGCGAGCGCGAAGCGCGAGCTGAAAATTTTTGACATTTCTACATAAAGAATGGAAAAATTTAATCAGTTTTTGTAATCATAGCTACAGTATAACTAAACAATTTTATGCGAGCGCAAAGTGCGAGCGGAAAAATTCTAGATTTAGACCTAGAACGGGGCGCGCGCGTTTCCGTTTTACACCCTGGCGAAGGCATTTTCCGGAAAAGTAACCAAAAAGCGACTAGTGAAGAGTCTACACACGTCGCTGGTTGCATGCATCGTGCGACACAGGCGAGTCCACCACCGCATGCAATTTGCACAGTGACTGATCAGAGCACAGAGTTCCTCGGCACTTCATGTACAGAGAGAGCGGCAGTCAGGATCGAGTGAAATCCGAACATGCTTTTGCAGTCGCGTTGTTTATGATAGTTTTTTTTCTAAAAATAAATCATTAACTAAATGAATAGAATGACAGAAAAAATCAAAATAAACAGATACTTATAATGGAAAGACAAATTGAAGTTTGATGGATTGATACACTTAGAAGCTGCCGAAAGCCAAATAGATAGAGACAAGATAGACAGATAGATAGATAGATAGAAATAGAGAGAGAGACAGAGAGAGAGGTGGATAGATAGATAGAAAGAGAGAGAGCTAGGGAGAGATGGATGGATAGATAGATAAATAGAGAGAGGGGGGAGAGACAGAGAGGTCGATATATAGAGGGAGAGGGGGAGAGAGAGAAAGAGAGAGAAGGATAGATAGATAGAGAGAGGTTATAGATAGAAATATGGACGGACAAAGAGAAAAAAGACAGACAGATGCTACAGAAGGAGAGAGAGAGAGAATTTGAGAGACAGATATAGATAGAAAGATAAAGAATGAGAGAGACAGAAGATTAACAGATAGATAGATAGATAGATAGATACATAGATAGATAGATAGATATATAGATAGAGAGAAATAGAGAAAGACAGACAAATGGATAGATAGAGGATTTGAGAGATAGATAGATGAGAGATAGATAAAGAGGGAGAGAGACAAAGAATATTAACAAATTAACAGATAGATACTCTAGTTAAAAAATAGATAAATAGATAGAGAAAGACAGACAGATGGATATATAGATAGATAGATATTAAATAGATAAAGAATGAAAGAGACAGAGAAGATTATTAACAAATTAACAGATAGATAGATACTCTAGTTAAAAAAATAGATAAATAGATAGAGAGAAATAGAGAAAGACAGACAGATGGATGGATAGATAGAGAGAGATAGAGAATTTGAGATAGATAGATGTTAGATAAAGAATGAGAGAGACAGAGAAGATTATTAGATAGATAGATACTGCAGTTAAATAGATAGATAGAGATATAATTTGAGAGATAGATATATAGACAGATAGAGAGAAAGACAGACATGGGCAAGGCAAATGATCAAGGCAAACATTCATATTGAACCTGGAAAGTATAAGCTCAGCTGCATTATTTGCAAGTATGTTCTGTGGATAACTTCGGTGCGGACTTTGGATCGCGCGCCCAACTGATAATGTAAACAAACTTAGACGTAGACTCTTCACTAGTCGCTTTTTGGCTACTTTTCCGGAAAATGCCTTCGCCAGGGTGTAAAACGGAAACGCGCGAACGGCGCACTCTAGGCCTATTCATGTTTCCTAAATCATGAAAAAGAGGGGATCTTCCCACATTAATAATGCGAGCGCACAGCGCGAACAGAAAATGTTTGTATACGTTTTAACTGATCGAAAAGTGTCTTTTAAGGACTGCTCGCATTTAGCCATGAAGACATGACATATTTCATCAATCAAATAATGCGAGCGCGAAGCGCGAGCTGAAAATTTTTGACATTTCTACATAAAGAATGGAAAAATTTAATCAGTTTTTGTAATCATAGCTACAGTATAACTAAACAATTTTATGCGAGCGCAAAGTGCGAGCGGAAAAATTCTAGATTTAGACCTAGAACGGGGCGCGCGCGTTTCCGTTTTACACCCTGGCGAAGGCATTTTCCGGAAAAGTAACCAAAAAGCGACTAGTGAAGAGTCTACACACGTCGCTGGTTGCATGCATCGTGCGACACAGGCGAGTCCACCACCGCATGCAATTTGCACAGTGACTGATCAGAGCACAGAGTTCCTCGGCACTTCATGTACAGAGAGAGCGGCAGTCAGGATCGAGTGAAATCCGAACATGCTTTTGCAGTCGCGTTGTTTATGATAGTTTTTTTTCTAAAAATAAATCATTAACTAAATGAATAGAATGACAGAAAAAATCAAAATAAACAGATACTTATAATGGAAAGACAAATTGAAGTTTGATGGATTGATACACTTAGAAGCTGCGAAAGCCAAATAGATAGAGACAAGATAGACAGATAGATAGATAGATAGAAATAGAGAGAGAGACAGAGAGAGAGGTGGATAGATAGATAGAAAGAGAGAGAGCTAGGGAGAGATGGATGGATAGATAGATAAATAGAGAGAGGGGGGAGAGACAGAGAGGTCGATATATAGAGGGAGAGGGGGAGAGAGAGAAAGAGAGAGAAGGATAGATAGATAGAGAGAGGTTATAGATAGAAATATGGACGGACAAAGAGAAAAAAGACAGACAGATGCTACAGAAGGAGAGAGAGAGAGAATTTGAGAGACAGATATAGATAGAAAGATAAAGAATGAGAGAGACAGAAGATTAACAGATAGATAGATAGATAGATAGATACATAGATAGATAGATATATAGATAGAGAGAAATAGAGAAAGACAGACAAATGGATAGATAGAGGATTTGAGAGATAGATAGATGAGAGATAGATAAAGAGGGAGAGAGACAAAGAATATTAACAAATTAACAGATAGATACTCTAGTTAAAAAATAGATAAATAGATAGAGAAAGACAGACAGATGGATATATAGATAGATAGATATTAAATAGATAAAGAATGAAAGAGACAGAGAAGATTATTAACAAATTAACAGATAGATAGATACTCTAGTTAAAAAAATAGATAAATAGATAGAGAGAAATAGAGAAAGACAGACAGATGGATGGATAGATAGAGAGAGATAGAGAATTTGAGATAGATAGATGTTAGATAAAGAATGAGAGAGACAGAGAAGATTATTAGATAGATAGATACTGCAGTTAAATAGATAGATAGAGATATAATTTGAGAGATAGATATATAGACAGATAGAGAGAAAGACAGACATGGGCAAGGCAAATGATCAAGGCAAACATTCATATTGAACCTGGAAAGTATAAGCTCAGCTGCATTATTTGCAAGTATGTTCTGTGGATAACTTCGGTGCGGACTTTGGATCGCGCGCCCAACTGATAATGTAAACAAACTTAGACGTAGACTCTTCACTAGTCGCTTTTTGGCTACTTTTCCGGAAAATGCCTTCGCCAGGGTGTAAAACGGAAACGCGCGAACGGCGCACTCTAGGCCTATTCATGTTTCCTAAATCATGAAAAAGAGGGGATCTTCCCACATTAATAATGCGAGCGCACAGCGCGAACAGAAAATGTTTGTATACGTTTTAACTGATCGAAAAGTGTCTTTTAAGGACTGCTCGCATTTAGCCATGAAGACATGACATATTTCATCAATCAAATAATGCGAGCGCGAAGCGCGAGCTGAAAATTTTTGACATTTCTACATAAAGAATGGAAAAATTTAATCAGTTTTTGTAATCATAGCTACAGTATAACTAAACAATTTTATGCGAGCGCAAAGTGCGAGCGGAAAAATTCTAGATTTAGACCTAGAACGGGGCGCGCGCGTTTCCGTTTTACACCCTGGCGAAGGCATTTTCCGGAAAAGTAACCAAAAAGCGACTAGTGAAGAGTCTACACACGTCGCTGGTTGCATGCATCGTGCGACACAGGCGAGTCCACCACCGCATGCAATTTGCACAGTGACTGATCAGAGCACAGAGTTCCTCGGCACTTCATGTACAGAGAGAGCGGCAGTCAGGATCGAGTGAAATCCGAACATGCTTTTGCAGTCGCGTTGTTTATGATAGTTTTTTTTCTAAAAATAAATCATTAACTAAATGAATAGAATGACAGAAAAAATCAAAATAAACAGATACTTATAATGGAAAGACAAATTGAAGTTTGATGGATTGATACACTTAGAAGCTGCCGAAAGCCAAATAGATAGAGACAAGATAGACAGATAGATAGATAGATAGAAATAGAGAGAGAGACAGAGAGAGAGGTGGATAGATAGATAGAAAGAGAGAGAGCTAGGGAGAGATGGATGGATAGATAGATAAATAGAGAGAGGGGGGAGAGACAGAGAGGTCGATATATAGAGGGAAGGGGGAGAGAGAGAGAAGAGAGAGAAGGATAGATAGATAGAGAGAGGTTATAGATAGAAATATGGACGGACAAAGAGAAAAAAGACAGACAGATGCTACAGAAGGAGAGAGAGAGAGAATTTGAGAGACAGATATAGATAGAAAGATAAAGAATGAGAGAGACAGAAGATTAACAGATAGATAGATAGATAGATAGATACATAGATAGATAGATATATAGATAGAGAGAAATAGAGAAAGACAGACAAATGGATAGATAGAGGATTTGAGAGATAGATAGATGAGAGATAGATAAAGAGGGAGAGAGACAAAGAATATTAACAAATTAACAGATAGATACTCTAGTTAAAAAATAGATAAATAGATAGAGAAAGACAGACAGATGGATATATAGATAGATAGATATTAAATAGATAAAGAATGAAAGAGACAGAGAAGATTATTAACAAATTAACAGATAGATAGATACTCTAGTTAAAAAAATAGATAAATAGATAGAGAGAAATAGAGAAAGACAGACAGATGGATGGATAGATAGAGAGAGATAGAGAATTTGAGATAGATAGATGTTAGATAAAGAATGAGAGAGACAGAGAAGATTATTAGATAGATAGATACTGCAGTTAAATAGATAGATAGAGATATAATTTGAGAGATAGATATATAGACAGATAGAGAGAAAGACAGACATGGGCAAGGCAAATGATCAAGGCAAACATTCATATTGAACCTGGAAAGTATAAGCTCAGCTGCATTATTTGCAAGTATGTTCTGTGGATAACTTCGGTGCGGACTTTGGATCGCGCGCCCAACTGATAATGTAAACAAACTTAGACGTAGACTCTTCACTAGTCGCTTTTTGGCTACTTTTCCGGAAAATGCCTTCGCCAGGGTGTAAAACGGAAACGCGCGAACGGCGCACTCTAGGCCTATTCATGTTTCCTAAATCATGAAAAAGAGGGGATCTTCCCACATTAATAATGCGAGCGCACAGCGCGAACAGAAAATGTTTGTATACGTTTTAACTGATCGAAAAGTGTCTTTTAAGGACTGCTCGCATTTAGCCATGAAGACATGACATATTTCATCAATCAAATAATGCGAGCGCGAAGCGCGAGCTGAAAATTTTTGACATTTCTACATAAAGAATGGAAAAATTTAATCAGTTTTTGTAATCATAGCTACAGTATAACTAAACAATTTTATGCGAGCGCAAAGTGCGAGCGGAAAAATTCTAGATTTAGACCTAGAACGGGGCGCGCGCGTTTCCGTTTTACACCCTGGCGAAGGCATTTTCCGGAAAAGTAACCAAAAAGCGACTAGTGAAGAGTCTACACACGTCGCTGGTTGCATGCATCGTGCGACACAGGCGAGTCCACCACCGCATGCAATTTGCACAGTGACTGATCAGAGCACAGAGTTCCTCGGCACTTCATGTACAGAGAGAGCGGCAGTCAGGATCGAGTGAAATCCGAACATGCTTTTGCAGTCGCGTTGTTTATGATAGTTTTTTTTCTAAAAATAAATCATTAACTAAATGAATAGAATGACAGAAAAAATCAAAATAAACAGATACTTTAATGGAAAGACAAATTGAAGTTTGATGGATTGATACACTTAGAAGCTGCCGAAAGCCAAATAGATAGAGACAAGATAGACAGATAGATAGATAGATAGAAATAGAGAGAGAGACAGAGAGAGAGGTGGATAGATAGATAGAAAGAGAGAGAGCTAGGGAGAGATGGATGGATAGATAGATAAATAGAGAGAGGGGGAGAGACAGAGAGGTCGATATATAGAGGGAGAGGGAGAGGGGAGAGAGAGAAAGAGAGAGAAGGATAGATAGATAGAGAGAGGTTATAGATAGAAATATGGACGGACAAAGAGAAAAAAGACAGACAGATGCTACAGAAGGAGAGAGAGAGAGAATTTGAGAGACAGATATAGATAGAAAGATAAAGAATGAGAGAGACAGAAGATTAACAGATAGATAGATAGATAGATAGATACATAGATAGATAGATAGATAGATATATAGATAGAGAGAAATAGAGAAAGACAGACAAATGGATAGATAGAGGATTTGAGAGATAGATAGATGAGAGATAGATAAAGAGGGAGAGAGACAAAGAATATTAACAAATTAACAGATAGATACTCTAGTTAAAAAATAGATAAATAGATAGAGAAAGACAGACAGATGGATATATAGATAGATAGATATTAAATAGATAAAGAATGAAAGAGACAGAGAAGATTATTAACAAATTTAACAGATAGATAGATACTCTAGTTAAAAAAATAGATAAATAGATAGAGAGAAATAGAGAAAGACAGACAGATGGATGGATAGATAGAGAGAGATAGAGAATTTGAGATAGATAGATGTTAGATAAAGAATGAGAGAGACAGAGAAGATTATTAGATAGATAGATACTGCAGTTAAATAGATAGATAGAGATATAATTTGAGAGATAGATATATAGACAGATAGAGAGAAAGACAGACATGGGCAAGGCAAATGATCAAGGCAAACATTCATATTGAACCTGGAAAGTATAAGCTCAGCTGCATTATTTGCAAGTATGTTCTGTGGATAACTTCGGTGCGGACTTTGGATCGCGCGCCCAACTGATAATGTAAACAAACTTAGACGTAGACTCTTCACTAGTCGCTTTTTGGCTACTTTTCCGGAAAATGCCTTCGCCAGGGTGTAAAACGGAAACGCGCGAACGGGACACTCTAGGCCTATTCATGTTTCCTAAATCATGAAAAAGAGGGGATCTTCCCACATTAATAATGCGAGCGCACAGCGCGAACAGAAAATGTTTGTATACGTTTTAACTGATCGAAAAGTGTCTTTTAAGGACTGCTTGCATTTAGCCATGAAGACATGACATATTTCATCAATTAAATAATGCGAGCGCGAAGCGCGGGCTGAAAATTTTTGACATTTCTACATAAAGAATGGAAAACTTGAATACAATTTACTTAATTACAAAAAACAATTCGAATTTGTACTGATTCCCAATATTTATCACACACAAATCCATTATTCCATAAACTAAAGACTCTAACAGTATTTGACATAAATACACTTCAAAGTTTATTAATTATGTTTAAGTACGTAAATAACATGCTCCCACCTACCTTCATTCCACAATTTTTATTCTCTGAATACATCTATTCATTGATACCCTACCCGTAACTCTTCAAATTTCCATTTAATCAACCCAAAACTTCTTATTGCGCAGAGATCCATAAGACACCATAGTCCAGATTTGTGGAACTCTCTACCAGCAGAGTCTGTAAAACAATCTTCGTCTCTTCACTCATTTAAGGCAAACGTTAAATCTATGTTATTATCAGAATATTTGAAGTAAAATTTCTGTGTCGTATCCTTGTTATCGTGAATTTATTCCTCCTTCGATTAAGTCATTACCAATATCTTCATCATGACCACCATCATCTCCATGGCCTTCATCATCATCATCATCAACATCATCATATCACCGTCACCCTCATTTATCATCTTCATCTTCATACTATAATATTGCATGAATTCATGTTTCGTATTTCAAAATATATGCCAATTCTGCTTTATAAATGTATTAATTCAATTAGTAAAAGTTTGGGATTGTCATTTTTTCAAGCAATCTGCTTAATATGATGACAATCCTCCCAAATTGTGAATATCATATAGTTAATTATTTTTGTCTGGAATTATATAACCGTACTTTTTTTAGTACTCTTTATTTATGATTCATGCCAAAAGTACGAACATATGTTTATTATGTTGTGAAAAATGTATTATGCGAATGTTATGGATGCAGTCATGCAGAAGAAAACAATAAATCAAATCAAATCAATTGATGCGAGCGCAAAGTGCGAGCGGAAAAATTCTAGATTTAGACCTAGAACGGGACACTCTATTTATGTTTCCTAAATCATGAAAAAGATGAGTAAGAGGGGATCTTCCTACATTAATAATGCGAGCGCAAAGCGCGAGCAGAAAATGTTTGTACACGTTTTGAACTGATCGAAAAGTGCCTTTTAAGGACTGCTTACATTTAGCCATGAAGACATTACATATTTCACAATCAAATAATACGAGCGCGAAGCGAGAGCTGAAAATTTTTGACATTTCTACATAAAGAATGGAAAACTTTAATCAGTTTTTGTAATCATGAACAAGATAGCTATATAACTAAACAATTGATGCGAGCGCGAAGTGCGAGCGGAAAAATTCTAGTTTTAGACCTAGAACGGGACACTCTATTCATGTTTCCTAAATCACGAAAAAGAGGGGATCTTCCTACATTAATATGCGAGCGCAAAACGCGAGCAGAAAAGGTTTATATACGTTTTGAACTGATCGAAAAGTGCCTTTTAAGGACTGCTTGCATTTAGCCATGAAGACATTACATATTTCACAATCAAATTATGCGAGCGCGAAGCGCGAGCGTAAAAAAAATCGAGATTTCGACCTTGAACGGGATACTCTATTCATGTTTTGTAAATCATGAAAGGGATGAGAAAGGGGATCTTCCTACATTAATAATACGAGCACAAAGGGCGAGCAGAATTTTTTTGATATTGTGATCTGAAACTGGATAACTGAATGAAAATGCGCGCGCGTGTTTCAGATTTTAAACTATCTTTTATCATGAAAATAAAAGCGAGCGCGAAGCGCGAGCTTAAAATATTTGATATTCCGATCTGATATTTCAAACACTTTGTAGGAAACTTGTAAGGTGGATATAAATCGCACTTGATAAAGAGCTGATATGTTTCATTATTACTTTAATTTTGAGACAGAGGACCTTGACATCCTTAGGACATGTTATCATATGAATATGATGACTATATATCTTCCTATTCATCTTGCTAAGCGCGAGATAAAACAAAAGTGACAATTTAATTATTAAATTTATATATTAGTATTAATGCATAATGAGGGCGTGGAATCTGATGATATTATGGCCTGAACACTGAACATTTCAAGCACCTTTTTATTTATGAATAGGATGCATCATTAATTAGTTGATATATTTTTAACCATTAATGCGAGCGCAAATCGCGAGCCGAAATTTTTGATAAACTGTCATGAAAAGGGGATTTTAAGTAGTTTGTTATACAATCAATATTGAAACATACATAACCCGCCAATCAAAAATGCAAGCATAGCAGCGCTAGCTGATGCGTTTTGACAATCAGACCTGAAAAGGGATATTTTGAAAACTTTATGGAATACATGAAAATAATAGGTACCTGATACATCACAATTCGCGAACGCGCAGCGCAATTGGAAAATGTTAATATTCAGACATTAAAACTGACATTTTTACAGAGCACTTTTTAAAAATCAATATATAAATCACAAAAATTAATGAAAGTTCGATTTCCAGGAGAAATATGTTTTGTATACTGACTTCCAAACTTGATATTTAAGCTCCGTGTTGAACAAGATATGTGGATCACTTAACAGGCAATGCGAGCGCTAAGCGCGAGCGAAAATTTTATAGAGTGACATAAAATATTTTGTCCAAGTCTTCCTCTCATCTTATTTTATTAATTCGTATTCCTCCTTTCCTTTTTCTCTCTTTCTTTTCCTTCCTTTTTCTTTCTTTCCCACCTTTTTTTGCTCTACCCATAAGGGGGTCTGGGCCCCTCGGGTCCACACCTGGATCCGCCTATGCATGAAGAAGAGGCAATTGAAGAATAAATGTAATATCACTTTAAAAAAATAATCAATGCGAGCGGGAAAGTCGATCGATTTCTATTTTAACCATTTGATGCCTTCAATTTCATTTAAATTCTCATCAAAGTAGGCCCTGATAGAATTATGTTTAAAATTGAACACTGCGGTTTGGGTTCAAAACTGCACCCCTAAATTTGAAATTGAACCCCTAGGGTGCAATTTTGAACCCGCAGGGTGCAAAAATGAATCCCAACCGCAGGGTTCAACTTTTGAACCCCAAATCAGGGGTTCAATTTTTGAACCCATAGGGTGCTGATTTTGCATCAACCTTTCGGGGTTCAATTCTGAACATTTATTTCTTAGTAAGTGCAAGTAAACTTCAAAATATCTGTAAATAATATCTGTCAATATATCCATCAGTGTTGTAAGTCAAGGCTCAAACCTCCAAGGCCAAGGCCAAAGCATGGAAACCCAAGGCCTAAAAACCTCAAGGCCAAGGCATTTCAAACTTTCAATATATGGAACAATGAGCCAACAACAAGGCGGCAGTTCGAATATCAGTTCGGCGCCCCTACATGTAGGTCGATCATCAATTTGGCCCCCCCCCCCCGTTCGAACATCAATTCGGCCCCCAGTTCGAACATCATTTATGCATCCCTTCGAACTCAGTTTGCCTTCCCTAGTTCGAATATCATTTCGCTTCCCTAGCTCCAGTATCAGTTTTGCGCCCCCCAAGTTTGAACATCGATTCGGCGCCCCCTAGTTTGAGTATCAATTTGGCGCCCCCTACCCCGAAAATCGATTCGGCCCCCTCCCTATAGTTCGAGTATCAATGTAGCGCCCCCACTTCGAACATCATTTCGGCGCCCTCCTAGTTCGAATATCAGTTCGGTGCCCCTACATGTAGGTCGATCATCAATTTGCCCCCCCCCCCCCCGTTCGAACAATATTCGGCCCCAGTTCGAACATCATTTTGGCATTCCTTCGAACTCAATTTGCCTTTCCTAGTTCGAATATTATTTCGCCCCCTAGCTCGAGTATCAATTTTGCGCCCCCTAGTTTGAACATCAATTCGGCGCCCCCTAGTTTGAGTATCAATTTGGCGCCCCCTACCTCGAACATCGATTCGGCCCCCCTCCCTAGTTTGAGTATGAATTTGGCGCCCCCACTTCGAACATCATTTCGGCGCCCTCCTAGTTCGAATATCAGTTCGGTGGTGCCCCTACATGTAGGTCGATCATCAATCTGCCCCCCCCCCCCCGTTCGAACAATATTCGGCCCCCAGTTCGAACATCATTTTGGCATTCCTTCGAACTCAATTTGCCTTTCCTAGTTCGAATATTATTTCGCCCCCTAGCTCGAGTATCAATTTTGCGCCCCCTAGTTTGAACATCAATTCGGCGCCCCCTAGTTTGAGTATCAATTTGGCGCCCCCTAGCTCGAGTATCAATTTGGCGCCCCTAGTTCCAACATCAATTTGGCGACCCTACGTCGAACATCAGCCCCCCCCCCCCCCGTTCAAACATCAATTCTGCCCCCAGTTCAAACCCCGGGGGCCACTTACATTGACGAGTGGATGCCATGCGCGACCAAAAAAACACGTAAAAATAGGGCACGTTACGTACGTAACGTGAAAAGGGTGTCAAAAACACAAAAATAATGAAAAAAAGGGTATCTATTTCGCTAGTAAAATTACGTGTTTAGGGTCGAATTTGCGGGGATGATAAAACAAAATTAAAATGTTTTATAAAGGATGTCCGTTTTGCCCCAACACTACGTGTTTAGAGTCCTATTTGCGCGAGGTGTAGACGGTGGGGTCGTACTAAACCAAATAAGGTAAAACCGACAACCACAGGACCCGTAACAATAAAACATTCCTTTACTTGTTTAGGGGTTCATTTCAGGAAATATTTGCCAAGAGTATCGTTTTGTTTCCAAGACTTGTTAAGGGTAGGGTTTCACACGCCAATACTTGTTAAGGGGTGCATTTTCAGAATATGGAAATTACGTGTTTAGGGTGCTTTTCGAGACCCCATGGTCGCGCATGGTATCCACTCGTGAATGGAAGTGGCCCCCCCGGGGTTCAAACAGCATTTTGACATTCCTTCGAACATCATTTCAGCGCTCTTTTGGTTCAAACATCCTTTTCTTTCCTCCTCTTCCTCTTTTTTTTCTTCTCGTCCTTCCCCTCTTCCTCTCCCCTTTTCTTCTCTTCTTTCCCCTTTCTCTCTTTCTTTTTTCTTCTCTTCTTTCTTCCCTCTTCCTCTTTCTCCTTTTCCCCTCTTCCTCTCTCTTTTCATCCTCTTCCTCTTTTTTTCTCCCCCTCCCCTCCCTTTTCTTCTCTTCCTTCCCCCAATTCCTCTTTTTTCTCTTTCTTTCCCCTCTTCTTTTCCTCTTTTCTTTCCCCTCTCTTTTTTCCCCTCTTCTTTCTTCCCTCTTCCTCTCTTTCCTTTTTTGCTCCTTTTCCTCTCTCTTCCCCCCTCCTCTTTTTTTCTTCTCCCTCCCCCTCCCTTTTTTTCTCTTCCTTCCCCCTCTTCTTTTTTTCTCTTTCTTTCCCCTCTTCTCTCTATTTTTCTTTTTTCTTTCCCTTCTTTTCTTTCCCCTCTCTTTTTCTTCTCTTTTTTCCTCCCTCTCCCTCCCCCTTTCTTTTCTTTTCCTCCTTTTCTTTCCCCTTTTCCTCTCTCTTTTCCTTCCCTTCCTTCCCCCTCTTCCCTTTTTCTTCTTTTCTTTCCCCCTTCCTCTCTCTTTCCCCCCTCTTCCTTCCCCTTCTTCCTTTCTCTTTTCTCTTCTTCTTTTCCCTCTTCCTCTCTCTCTTCCTTTTTTCTTTTCCCCCTTTTCCTCTCTTTTTTTTCTTCCCTTCTTTTTCTTCTTTTCTTTCCCCTCTTCCCCTTTTTTTCTCTTTCTTTCCCTCTCTCTTTTGTTTTAGCCGAAGGGGGGGGGGCCAAGGCCCCCTCGGCCCCCCCATGGATCCGCGCCTGGGCCCTTTCCCTCCAGCCATTTCGCTACCGCATTGAGGCAATTCGCGGCTCCGAGAACGTAGGAGCAGACTTTCTAAGTAGGTTGTAAGAAAAAATGCACCGAAACATTGAAATGCATGTAAATCATAAGATTGAGAATTGTATTGCAGAATTAAATTGATTTAATTTGATTTAAATTTGGAAAACATTTAAGTCGAATCTTTATACACCTATACCAAGGGAATAAATTACTGTAGGTGCTATATAGTGAGCCTAGTAATATTTCACATTTGTCCTGCGAATAATATATATTTTTACACTCTGAATAAGATTTAACTCATTTCTGGAAGAAAATCTCAGCATTTTCTAGAAATTGGGGAGCAATTGTAGGATCTTATTCAAATCTGGGTAACTCTTTTGTTAAACTCCATGTACAGATGTGGACTGCATACCTTAGTAACTAAACTGTAGGCATGATAGGTTGCCTGGTATTTCAACAGGCCGGATTGTCATAATAAGTAGACTATAGGTTAACAGGTGTGTAGGATTACAGACTCTTTGTGTGACATATTTCTGTTTGGTGTGCTGGCAAGAAAAGCAAAGCCAGCTCACTCTGACTTTTGATTTTGGAGAAGAAGGTCCGATTCGGGGTGTTTTCCTAACCAAGGAAAAGGGCGTGTGCCACCCGACCCAGTGCGGGCAGGTTCCTCTCTACTCAATGCCGAATTGTAAGTAATGTTTGGTTTATATGTTTTTAATGTTTATACAATTCTTATGATTAATACGGCATGTCTATTTTCAGAAAGAAAGATAGATTTACATATATACACAACAAAAAACGTAAGTCCCCCCTAAATCAAATTGCTGTCACTTTTGAACCGAATTATTTTGAGATATGATATTTCATGAGTGGTTTTCTATACTCATTAAGCAACTCCTGGGGAAAAAATGAGATTGATCGGTTGAGTTATGCATGAGTAATTAAAGATTGGATTAAAAATGACCATTGTGCAAATACAAAGTTTGGCAAAAATTGTTTTTAGGTGAATTTTATGGTGTTATGCTGTTTTATTATCCATCATTTAACCACTTCAGACCAAATTTTGATATCGTTTGTTGATGGTTGAGTGAGCACGATGTATTGCAGGGGCCGCGGAAGCGGGGGGGGGGGGCTGGGGGATTCAGCCCCCACTTTTTTCCATAAGCAAGTACAAAAATGTAATACGATTGTGATTTTTCGCATGGTCATGCAGCCCCCCCCCCCCCCCTTTGAAAACTGCTCTGCGGCCCCTGTATTGTGAAGTATCATAATAAGGTTTTTGGTAGTGTCTTCTACAACTTGTATGTTAAAATTTGAAAATGTTGATGGCTACCCCGATTATAGGCCCCTAGCTCCCCCCATTTAAAATTCTGGATCCACCACTGATCTGTCCATACACTCAACTGACCCTGAGAAATTGTTCGGAAAAGAATACATTTATGCAGTATAAAGAGTATTCATTCCTAAGTTTTCGAATGTGCTCGCTCAACCATGAAGATGGTTAAAGTTCGGACAGTGTTTTGTGATAGAAATGATGGATGATAAAAACAACAGCAATTAAAGACACATTTGAAACCAAATTTGCCCCCAATATTCACTTTATTACCCTTTAAAATGAGTCTGTGACATTTAAAATGCCAATTTTCCCACTTTTATGCGTGTTCACTCATCCATAAATAAACAAATCGATTTCACTTTTGCACAGAATTCTGCCCAGAGGTTGATAAACATTACTGCCAAACGACATTGCTAAAGACAGCCTTGAAAAAAAGTTCCACCATATTGAATAAGGGTTACGTATGCTTAAACATATGCACCCATAATGTACACAAGTCTATGAGAGAGGAAGTCAAAATTCTAACAAAAATGAAATGAGGGTTTGTTTCATGGACGGTTTTTATTCAGGGTGGTTAAAGTACCCTGTAGATTAATAAGTTAATTAGAGCAGATTCGCTCGTGACAATCATCCGCAAAAAGCGTTAAATTCGATTACACTGTATTGGGAACCGGGATTGGGAAGATCATTAACGTATGCCAGGAACAGACAGGGACCAAGAACACTACCCTGAGGAATACCACTTGAGACTTCACACCAGTTCGACTCCTGACCATTAGCATAAACATGTTGCCTTCGCCCAAGAAGAAAGGCCTTAATCCACGAATGGACATGTCCTCGAACACCGTATAAGCCTCTAGCTTTGTCAGTAATCTTTGGCGTGGCACTGTATCAAAAGCCTTCATAAAATCCATGTAGATGGCATCAATTGTGCCGCCAACATCGTATACTCGAGTCCATTCATCAATGACTTCCAATGTGTGGTACATTACTTACCCACAACAAATCCATGTTGATGAGGAGAAACAAGTGCATTTCTACATAAATTATCCATGAAAACTTCAAACTGGCCGATAATTCTTACTATGACTTTTACTCCCCTTCTAAAAAAAATGGGGGTAACATTTGCGGATCTCCAATCTAATGGTAATTCACCTCTCTCTAAGCTTGTCTGAAATATCATAGCTAATGGAACTGAAAGCAAGTCAGCCAATTCGTGAAGTAAACGAGGATGTATACTTATCAGGGCCAGGAGACTTGCTTGGGTTGAGCTTCTTTAGGAGCTCTGAAACTCGATATGATTTCAAGATTTTCTAAGCAGCATCATAGACCAAAGCTGGGGGAAAGGCAAGGATTCCACATCTTCCTGAGTGAAAACAGAAGCAAAAATTCTGTAAAACCATTGGCGGCGGAAGCCAAAAAATTAGGGGGGACCACCACACAATTTTTTGACAAGCAAAAAGAAAAAAAAAGTTATCAACCACAAATTTTAGGGGGGACGCAGGAAAAAAAATTGACAAGCAAAAAAAAAAAGGTTACCAACAAAAAATTTAAGGGGGTCGTTCCCCACCTAAAATTTAGAGGGGGACACGCTACGTACCTTCACCACCTTCCGCCGCCTATGTGTAAAACTTCTGCCTTTTCTTTATCCGAAGTTTTCATGTTACCATCTGGTTTGACTAGATTTGAAACAGTTTGCCTGGTGGATGTCATAGACTTTACGTAATTCCAGAAAGATTTAGAGTTGCGTTTTACTCCTGAGGCAAGGCTCCTTTCAATTTCTTAACTGCATTCCTACATGCAAATTTATACTGAGCCTGCAATACTCTATACTGTCTGATTCACATTTTGAGTGCTGCAACTTTTTGTAGGCCCTGTTACAACCGATAATGTCGCACCAACGCATAAATGTCGCAGATTGCGACATTCCCGACCTTTCGTTTGAGGACGCGTACGCTTATTTAGAACGGTAGTTCATTTTTACCGTGTTTACACATTGACTCGGCTCGCGTGTTGAATCCGCGAGCCGGGTTGAAGACTGCGAAGAAGGGATCAGAGATCGCGTTTATACGTACATATGAAAAGGCGAGTTCAACACGGCTCGCGGATCTCGAACGGAAGAAGAATTATGACGTCGCAAATTAAAGGCGGGAAATTCACCGCCGGAATCGAATCTTGTCCGTGCGAACAACAACAATGCCAAAAGTGAAAGCGCGCGCAGTGACCTAGGTCAAGAGAGTTCGACACGGCTTTCTGTTTACACACGAAAAAATTGCCGAGTCTGACTCGGGTCGCGGATTGAAACCTTCGATTTTGTTGGATCGATAAAGCCGTGTTCGACACGGCTCGCGGATCACTCGCGTTTACACAGCATAAAATTGCCGTGTTGAGCACGGCTCTCGTGTTCAACCCCCGAGCCGAGTCGATGTGTAAACACGGTCTTTGGGAGAGACTATTGGGCCCGTCGTCATGCTCGTAAAACTCCGTCCTGTAATGCAAATTGTGTGACATGAGATCTTTTTTTCGTTTCGCATCTGGAACGGAAACATTCAATTTGCGTTTCGTGTGCAAAATTCTGGTTGCTGCTATAATGGTAACAGCGATATATCTGATTTAGGACGACTTTCCAAATCCAAATTTGGTTCCTCCCAGAGCTCGAGAGGCCGCCCGTGGGACCCACTTCCATTGAATGATGGACACCAGGCGCGACTACACGTAAAAAGCGAAAGAGTGGGTATACGTATAGGCCTATGTAGCGTTATGAGGGTGTGAGAAACAATGATCAAAATACCGAAAAGCGATATATTTCCACTACTTGTAGGGTGTCACAACCCAAATACTTCTTGAGAGATGCATTTTCATAGTCTGGAAAAGACCTTACTTGCCTTGTTTAGGGTGCTTTTCGAAACCCCATGGTCGCGCCTGGTACCCACTCATCAATGGAAGTGTACCCCCCGGCAAACCCCTGTTGCACCCACAAATGTAATAACGCCCACAAATGTAATAACGCCCACAAATGTAATAACACTTTACCCACAAATGTAATAACGCCCACAAATGTAATAACACTTTACCCACAAATGTAATAATTTCACCCACAAATGTAATAATGCACTTTACCCACAAATGTAATAATTTTTGATCGCCCACAAATGTAATAATGACTTTACCCACAAATGTAATAAATTTGAAGGGATTTTTGGCAAATCCGTTCTGAACTAAAATCGTATAGTAATGCGTTCATATAGCACAAAAGTGCAAAGTCTCTTTTCCTGACCCGGTTAATTAACAAATTATAATATAAATCCAAAGTCTTTATTCCAGACCCGGTTGTTTAAAAAATTATACTATAAATCCAAAGTCTTTATTCCAGACCCGGTTGTTTCAAAATAATAATATGAGCCCAAAGTCTTTATTGCAGACCCGGTTGTTTCAAAAATTATAATATAAGTACAAAGTATTTATTCCAGACCCGGTTGTTTAAGAAATAATCATATGAGCCTAAAGTCTTTATTCCAGACCCGATTGTTTCAAAAATGATAATATAAGTCCAAAGTCTTTTCACCAGACCCGGTTGTTTCAAAAATTATAATATAAATCCAAAGTCTTTTTCCAGACCCTGTTGTTTCAAAAATTATAATATAAATCCAAAGTCTTTATTCCAGACCCAGTTGTTTAAAAAATAATAATATAAGTCCAAAGTCTTTATTCCAGACCCGATTGTTTCAAATATTATGATATAAGTCCAAACTAAGATACGATAATGATGTTCCGATGGAATAAAAATGAGAATCGAGCCTAGTCTTCTCTCCAGACCCAGTGAATTAAAACTGGTGGAATCAAAGTCTTTGTTGTTGTTTTAAATTATACTGAACGTATTGTGAATATACGCGCTATGAGTAAATTGAGAATCAAGCATAGTCTTTTCTCCAGACCCGGTTATTTAAAACTAAAAACTAAAACCCTATAGTAATGCCTTCATATATCACAAAGGTCCAAAGTCTTTTTCCAGACGCAGTAGTTTCAAAAATTATAATGTAAGTCCAAAGTCTTTTTTCCAGACCCAGTTATTTCAGAAATTATGATATAAGTCCAAACTAAGATACCATAATGATATTCCAGTGGAAAAAAAGAAAATCGAGCTTAGCCTTTTCTCCAAACCCTGTTATTCAAAAATTGTAAATAACAATACAACAACAACAAAAACCGTATAAAGACCCCATAATCTTATTAATGCTGGATAACATGGACATATAGCGTAGTCTTTCAGCCAGACCCAGTCATTTGTTTTTCAAAATAAGGCTAAGAGTAAAAATATAAATAACTCCAAATATAATACCAAGCAATCCTTGAACCTAAGAACATGTTTTTAAAAAGAGGTTTAGAATGTTGTCTTTATTCCAGACCTAATTATTACAAAAATCACGAAAAAAATCTAACATAAGACCCTATCATATTCTCTTGGAATAACATGAGTTGTAAAACGTACTCTTTCCTCCAGACCAGGTTATCTAAGAAATGAATTAAACAAGAAAATCAAATCTAAAACCAGTTTTCAAAAGATACATCCAGTAAAAAATATGTCTGTACCCGACACCCAGATTCTTTTGTATAATAATACCAAGACCCCTACAAAACATTGTAATTATGCATTTGCAAAGAAAACGTCCATTTTCCAGACTTGGTTATTATTTAAAAATAAAATTGTCTAAAACAAATACCCAATAATCTAACTACTGTGGAATAACATGGAGATCGATTGTAGACTTTCCTCCAGACACAATTATTTCAAGAATAAAAAAACAATAAAACCCAACCCCCAACAACGAATCTAAGAACCAACAATCCTCCAAATTAAGACCAAGTACAAAAGCACATGTTTAGAGCGTTGTCTCTAATCCAGACCCAGTCATTTAGAAATTAATTCAAATAATCTTAAAAACATGAGACTTTGTCATATTCTTATTCCTGTTCAATAACATTATTATTATTCTTAGACCTTCGTCTAGACCCAGCTATTAATAAGATAAACAAATATTGAAAAAATCAAAGCTAAGACCAATCATTAAAATCAAACCCAGTTAAAATGCTTGGGTTTAGAGAGTTGTCTTTACCCCACATCCAGTTCTCTTAAAATACAAATTAAGCAAAAGATTAATCTAAAAACTTAGACACCAGCATCTCCCAAACTATAAAACCCTGTGATAAGGCATACCGTAAGTTGGTATACAACTTGTTTTTGTTTGATGGAAGTGAAATAAATAAAATTGAATTGAATTGAATACCACAAAAACGTCAAATTAATAAAAGGCGTAAATATTCAGATCTGAATGGTACGCGCCTTAAAAACACAAAATAACAACAACAACAACGTTATTCTACATCAATGATTTTGTGGCGTCTTGGTTAATATTGTTTGTCTGTTTTTATCGTTTCTAATAATTTCCTATTTTGAAATAACTGCATGGGTCTAGAGCAAAGACTACACCATATTTAAAGACTGGGCGTTGTTGCGTGCGCATGTAATCCAAGCTGTGGGGAAGTTACAAATTGATGCAGAGGCTCGAGGTTCGAGCCCTGGTCACGTCTTTCGGATGGTGACGTTAAAAGTTGGTCCAGACGTAAATATCATATCTGATTGATACACGTCTGACAAAACGCAAATACACACACACACACACACTGGGCGTTGTGGTGTGCGCCTGTAATCCAAGCTATGTGGGGAAGTTACAAATGTGATGCAGAGGTTCGAGGTTCGAGCCCTGGTCACGTCTTTCGGATGGTGACGTTAAAGGTCGGTCCCAGACGTAAATAATCATAGTTACAAATGTGATGCAGAGGTTCGAGGTTCGAGCCCTGGTCACGTCTTTCGGATGGTGACGTTAAAGGTCGGTCCCAGACGTAAATAATCATATCTGATTTAGACACGTCTGACAAAACTCAAACACACACACACACACGTTTGCCCCCTGGAAAGATTAAACCTCAAGATGTTGATGGACCTGAATCCACCGACGGGACAGCCTAACTCCGTAACTCTGGTACGGGTGTGGGAGGGGCCCTTCTTTCTTTGCCTGTCTCTCTTTCAGTCATTTCAAATCAGTTTTTTTCCCTATCTTATCACTTCTTGATCACATAAATCCTCTCTCTCTCTCTTTACTTAACGGGTCAATATAACCCCAGAAAATATATCTTAGGCCACTGAGATTATTGGAATTGTAACTAATAAAAAGAAATGCTGAATATATTACAAATGGTGCTTGGTACACTGAAAATTTAAAATACCGAAGAACTTGTTAAAACTTTATCCCCTCTTGCTAGAATGATTTTCTTTTATATGATATCTCATAGATCGTCGATCAACAACCTTATCGTTTACGGGAAGTAATCCCCATATTGTGTGCTGATATCTTATTCCTCAGTTTTTTGTTTTATATGTATTTAAAGGTTTTGTGTTTTTTTTCATAAAAAAGGAATGAATATACAAGAAATAATAATAATAAACAAGTGGAATGCCTCTGACCGTCTCACCTGCATCACGCGATTCAAAATAGCAGCAGTGCTGACTTTGAAAACTACTCTAACTCGCACAAGATGTTAAGTGATACTTGGTTACTCTTATTTCCACGTTTTATGAACTAGACCAATACACTTACAGAGATAGGATGGTAATTCAACAAATACCCCCAATGTGGCCAAAATTCATTGACCTCACATGACCTTTGACCTTGATCATGTGACCTGAAACTTGCACAGGATATTCAGTGATACTTTATTACTCTTATGTCCAAGTTTCAAAAGTCAGATCAATAAACTTTCAAAGTTATGATGGTAATTCATCAGATACCCCCAAATCGGCCAAAGTTCATTGACCCTAAATGACCTTTGACCTTGGTCATGTGACGTAAAACTCATGCAGGATGTTTGGTGATACTTGATTAACCTTATGTCCAAGTTTAATGAACTAGGTCTATATATTTTCTAAGTTATGATGATATTTCAAAATCTTAACCTCAGGTTAAGATTTTGATGTTGATTCCCCCAACATGGTCTAAGTTCATTGACCCTAAATGACCTTTGACCTTGATCATGTGACATGAAACTCTAATAGGATGTTTAGTAATACTTGATTAACCTGATGGCCAAGTATCATGAACTAGGTTCTTATACTTTCTAAGTTATGATGTCATTTCAAAAACTTAACCTTAGGTTAAGATTTGATGTTGCCGCCGCCGCCGCCGTCGGAAAAGCGGCGCCTATAGTCTCACTCTGCAATGCAGGTGAGACAAAAAGAAGTAATAAAAATAATACTAAATAAAATTGTTACCCTACTTCTCATACAGTGGGTGGCAAAAATAGTCAATCATGACTTATTGCCAAATAAAAACATGGAATGGAATGGTTATCCCCTCTTGTTAGAATGTTTTTCTTTTATATAATATATCATAGATCGTCAATCAACAACTTTATCGTTTTCGGGAAGTAATCCCCCTATTGTTTACTGATATCTTATTTCTCAGGGTTTTTTCATATGTATTTAAATGTTTTGTTATTTAGGTTTTTTCATAGAAAAAAGGAAGGAATATACAAGAAATTATTTTTTTAAAGGACAAGTCCACCCCAACAAAAACTTGATTTGAATAAAAAGAGAAAAATTCAACAAGCATAACACTGAAAATTTCATCAAAATCGGATGTAAAATAAGAAAGTTATGGCATTTTAATGTTTCGCTTCATTTCACAAAACAGTTATATGCACATCTCGGTCGGTATGCAAATGCGGAACTGATGACATCACTCACTCACTATTTCTTTTGTATTTTCTTAAATGGAATATGAAATATTTTTATTTTCTCGTCATTGTCATGTGAAATGAAGTTTCATTCCTCCCTGCAACACGTGGAAATTTATTATTTTAACATTTTGTGCTTTAGGCAAGGAGGTCCTAATCGTCAAATTCGTAAAAATTGAAATAATGTATAATTCAAACAATTAAAACCAAAAGAAATAGTGAGTGAGTGACATCATCGACTCTCTCATTTGGATGTAGCTGGCTCGTTCATATAAATATTTTGTTAAAAATAAGTGAAACTTTGAAATGTCATAAATTTTACATCCGATTTTGATGAAATTTTCAGCATTGTGCTTGTCTGATTTTTCTCTATTGATTCAAATCAACATTTTTCTGAAGAGGACTTGACCTTTAATGGTTGCTGGGTCTTTGTTTTGTTGTTGTTGTTGTGTTTTAATGACTTTTATAACTGGGTCTGACAGAAAGACTACGCTACATTTCCATGTTATTCAACATAAATAGGATCGTGGGTCTTTGTTTTTTATAATTATTATAATTTTTTTAATAAATGGGTCTGGAAAAAACACTTTGGACTTATAATTTTTTAATTAACCGGGTCTGGAAAAAAGATTTCGCATTTTTGTGCTATATAAACACATTACTATAAAGTTCCAGCTTTTAGTTACCGGGTCTGGAGCAAAGACTATGCTTGATTTTCAATTTACAATTAGCGTCTGGATAAAAGACTAAGCTCGATTCCCATTTTTATTCCACTGGAATATCATTAATGTATCTCATTTGGGACTAAAATTATAATCTTTTAAATAACCGGGTCTGGAAAAAAGATTTTGGATTTATATCATGATTTTTTTAAACAACCGGGTCTGGAAAAAAGATTTTGGATTCGTATCATGATTTTTGAAACAACAGGGTCTGGAAAAAGACTTTGGACTTGCATTATTATTTTTTAAACAACCGGGTCTGGAAAAAAGATTTTGGATTCATATCATGATTTTTGAAACAACAGGGTCTGGAAAAAGACTTTGGACTTGCATTATCATTTTCTAAACAACCGGGTCTGGAATAAAGACTTTGGGCTCATATTATCATTTTTGAAACAACCGGGTCTGGAATAAAGACTTTGGGCTCATATTATTATTTTCGAAACAACTGGGTCTGGAATAAAGACTTTGGATTTATATTATAATTTTTGAAACAAACGGGTCTGGAATAAAGACTTTGGGCTCATATTATCATTTTCTAAACAACCGGGTCTGGAATAAAGACTTTGGATTTATATCATGATTTTTTTTTAAACAACCGGGTCTGGAAAAAAGATTTTGGATTCATATCATGATTTTTTAAACAACAGGGTCTGGAAAAAGACTTTGGACTTGCATTATTATTTTTTAAACAACCGGGTCTGGAATAAAGACTTTGGACTTATATTATCATGTTTGAAACAATCGGGTCTGGAATAAAGACTTTTGGCTCATATTATTATTTTTTAAACAAACGGGTCTGGAATAAAGACTTTGGACTTATATTACAATTTTTGAAACAACAGGGTTTGGAAAAAGACTTTGGGCTCATATTAATATTTTTGAAACAACCGGGTCTGGAATAAAGACTTTGGATTTATATTATAATTTTTTTAAACAACCGGGTCTGGAGAAAAGACTTTGGACTTATATTATCATTTTTGAAACAATCGGGTCTGGAATAAAGACTTTTGGATCATATGATTATTTTCTAAACAACCGGGTCTGGAATAAAGACTTTGGATTTATATCATGATTTTTTTAAACAACCGGGTCTGGAAAAAAGATTTTGGATTCATATCATGATTTTTGAAACAACAGGGTCTGGAAAAAGACTTTGGACTTGCATTATCATTTTCTAATCAACCGGGTCTGGAATAAAGACTTTGGGCTCATATTATCATTTTTGAAACAACCGGGTCTGGAATAAAGACTTTGGGCTCATATTATTATTTTCGAAACAACCGGGTCTGGAATAAAGACTTTGGATTTATATTATAATTTTTGAAACAAACGGGTCTGGAATAAAGACTTTGGGCTCATATTATCATTTTCTAAACAACCGGGTCTGGAATAAAGACTTTGGATTTATATCATGATTTTTTTAAACAACCGGGTCTGGAAAAAAGATTTTGGATTCATATCATGATTTTTTAAACAACAGGGTCTGGAAAAAGACTTTGGACTTGCATTATTATTTTTTAAACAACCGGGTCTGGAATAAAGACTTTGGACTTATATTATCATGTTTGAAACAATCGGGTCTGGAATAAAGACTTTTGGCTCATATTATTATTTTTTAAACAAACGGGTCTGGAATAAAGACTTTGGACTTATATTACAATTTTTGAAACAACAGGGTCTGGAAAAAGACTTTGGACTTACATTATCATTTTTTAAACAATCGGGTCTGGAATAAAGACTTTTGGATCATATGATTATTTTCTAAACAACCGGGTCTGGAATAAAGACTTTGGACTTATATTATTATTTTCTAAACAACCGGGTCTGGAATAAAGACTTTGGGCTCATATTAATATTTTTGAAACAACCGGGTCTGGAATAAAGACTTTGGATTTATATTATTATTTTTTGAAACAACCGGGTCTGGAGAAAAGACTTTGGACTTATATTTTCATTTTTGAAACAATCGGGTCTGGAATAAAGACTTTTGGATCATATGATTATTTTCTAAACAACCGGATCTGGAATAAAGACTTTGGACTTATATTATTGTTTTCTAAACAATCGGGTCTGGAATAAAGACTTTTGATTTATATTATAATTTTTGAAACAACAGGGTCTGGAAAAAGACTTTGGACTTATATTATCATTTTTGAAACAATCGGGTCTGGAATAAAGACTTTTGAATCATATGATTATTTTCTAAACAACCGGGTCTGGAATAAAGACTTTGGGCTCATATTATTATTTTTGAAACAACCGGGTCTGGAATAAAGACTTTGGGCTCATATTATTATTTTCGAAACAACCGGGTCTGGAATAAAGACTTTGGATTTATATTATAATTTTTGAAACAACCGGGTCTGGAATAAAGACTTTGGGCTCAGATTATTATTTTTGAAACAACCGGGTCTGGAATAAAGACTTTGGATTTATATTATAATTTTTCAAAAAACCGGGTTTGGAATAAAGACTTTGGACTTATATTATAATTTGTTAATTAACCGGGTCAGGAAATTAGACTTTGCACTTTTGTGCTAAATGAACGCATTACTATACGATTTTAGCTTAGAACGGATTCGCCAAAAATCCCTTCAAATTTATTACATTTGTGGGTAAAGTCATTATTACATTTGTGGGCGATCAAAAATTATTACATTTGTGGGTAAAGTGCATTATTACATTTGTGGGTGAAATTATTACATTTGTGGGTAAAGTGTTATTACATTTGTGGGCGTTATTACATTTGTGGGTAAAGTGTTATTACATTTGTGGGCGTTATTACATTTGTGGGCGATTATTACATTTGTGGGTGTAACAACCCCCCATTTCTGCGGAAAAGTAAAACATACTGCCCATTACATTGTGTGTTATAGGCATATCGTTTATGTAGAATGTGCCGGACAAAAGAAAAAAACTCCGCAAATGTAGACGGTTTATGGCCTGTTGCATGCTGTGCATATGTCAACGCATGGGAAATGATTCGGCTTGAGAGGTGATCTGACCCATGGAATCAATTGCCAGTGATCCACGAATAATGCACATTAAATGCAATATCGATTCGATGGACTGTAATGATCTATATCTAAGCCTTAATTCGGTAAGTTTTTCCTTACTCAATATGTACTCGATTTGTTTGAAAAACCACTTTCTTATCCATGTCATAATCTACATTTCGCATATCTCCGGCCAGCTGGAGTCATAGCCCTGATACAGGTACTACAGTCCCGCCGCGAGCTTAGGCAGGCAAATGGCATGGCATGGCATGCTGGTATCGTATGAAAGAGCTTTGCACACGGGGTACACTTCCATTGATGAGTGGATACCAGGCGCGACCATGGGGTTTCGAAAAGCACCCTAAACAAGGGAAGGTCTTTTCCAGATTATGAAAATGCATCTCTCAACAAGTATTTGGGTTGTGACACCCTACAAGTAGTGGAAATATATCCCTTTTCAGTATTTTACTCATTGTTTCTCACACCCTCATAACGCTACATAGGCCTATACGTATACCCACTCTTTCCCTGTTTACGTGTGGTCGCGCCTGGTATCCACCATTCAATGGAAGTGGGTCCCACGGGCGGACTCTCGAGCTCTGGGAGGAACCAAATTTGGATTTGGAAAGTCGTCCTAAATCAGATATATCGCTGTTACCATAGTAGCAACCAGAATTTTGCACACGAAACGCAAATTGAATGTTTCCGTTCCAGATGCGAAACGAAAAAAAAATCTCATGTCACACAATTTGCATTACAGGACGGAGTTTTACGAGCATGACGACGGGCCCAAAAGTCTCTCCGAAAATGAACTACCGTTCTAAATAAGCGTACGCGTCCTCAAACGGAAGGTCGGGATTGTCGGTTGTAACAGGCCCTGTGTTTACTCTTCACACATTCCAGTGTGCGCATTCTTCCAAGGTTTATTTCCATTCTCCATTCTTCTATCCTTCTTTGGCGTTTATTTGTCAAATAACACAAGTAGGTGACAGCCACTGATCTCTCCACTAACTGGATATGCGGGGAGGGTCCTTTGTTTGAAGCTCGCGAGTTCTATTGTCCGCCATACCAGTTCCCCCAAAAGGAACACGATCGCTCCATTAGCATGCGCATTGTGAGCGATACGCTAGCTGTTTGCACACTGAAGCTCTCATTGCTTTATACAAAACTCAATATATTTAAGGGGCCAGAATTCGCAATTTTCTTGAAACCTTGGTACTTTCCCAGTACATTTCGGAAACATAATTTTGAACATGTTGAAGGCGTTGGTGTTTTTCTCACCTAAGGAAGAATGGATGAAATCCTTGACTTGTCTAAGGGTATTTGAGAGGTTTGCAAAATAACATCTTATAGGGATAGGGCGAGGACTTTCTATAATGCAGGCTTATAACACTGGGCTTTAAATCCCCTTTAATTTAAGTCCACCCCCCCCCCAAAAAAAAGCATAACACCGAAAAATTCATCGCTTAAGTAAAACTTTAAAATATCATCATAACTTTCATATTTTACTTCTGATTTTGATTACATTTTCAGCATTATTGTGTGCTTTTTCTCTCTATTCAAATAATCTTTTCCATGAGGTGGACTCGCTCTTTAAAGGACAAGTCAACCCCAAAGTTGATTTGAATAAAAAGAGAAAAATTCAACAAGCGTATCACTGAAAATTTCATTAAAATCGGATGTAAAATATTAAAGTTATGGCATCGCTTCATTTCACAAAACAGTTATACATGTATGCACATCTCGGTTGGTATGCAAATGAGGAACTGATGACATCACTCACTATTTCTTTTGTATTTCATTATATGAAATATGAAATATTTTTATTTTCTCGTCATTGTGATGTGAAATGAAGTTTCATTCCTCCCTGAACACGTGGAATTCCATTATTTTAACATTTTGTGCTTCAGGCAAGGAGGTCCTAATCGTCAAATTCGTAAAAATTGAAATACTGTATAATTCAAACTATAACAAACAAAAGAAATAGTGAGTGAGTAACATCATCGACTCTCTCATTTGGATGTAACTGGCTCGTTCATATAACTATTTTTTCAATGTCATGACTTTCTTATTTTACATCCGATTTTAATGAAATTTTCAGCATTGTGCTTGTCTGATTTTTCTGTATTGATTCAAATCAACATTGATTTGTTCTGAGGTGGACTTGACCTTCTCTCTCTCTCTCCTTCCGCCAAATCGATCGACCCTCTTCAATTATCCTCTACCCCGTTCATATAGGCAGCGGGGGGGGGGGTCTCCCCCTTAATTTTAGGTGGGGGGACAGACCCCCCAAAATTTATGTTGACAACCTTTTTTGTTCTTTTTGCTAGTCAATTTTGTTTCCTGCATCCCCTAAATTCAGGTTGACCCCCTAAAATTGTTGTGGTCCGCCCTAAAATTCTGGTTGATAACCTTTTTTTGCTTGTCAGATTATTTCTTTTGTTTTGCATACCTCCCTAAATTTTGTTTGGGTTGATAACCTTTTTTTTTGTTTGTCAGATTATTTTTCTTGCGTCACCCCCTAACTTTTTGGTTGATAACCCCCCCCCCCCCCCCATTTTTTTTTTGCTCCACCGAGACATTTTTCTTTGAAGACATTCATCATCTCAAAATAAGTTCTGTGAAATTTCTGAAGTCTGTAAATCCGTCTTTGTAGTCTAATGTCTTTTTCCGTACTTTTTTTGAAAATAAGTTCTTGGAAAAATAAGATCTATTGTAGACAGAGAAATATCACAAATTCACATGCCACAAGTTACATAAGCCCCCTAAAGTCCTAGACCTACCCGCGTATGTACCTCTAGCATGATTGTCCTGAGAAGGAAACACAAATAAAAGATAAAATAATTTTCAGAATACCTTGTAAATCTAGTCCTTGTCCCAAAAATCAGTCTATTTCGGTAAGAATCTATGCTTTGCAAAAATCTTTTTTTTTAACTCCTCCGAAACGTCAGATTTTTCAGTTTCAGAATACAGGCTACACAGTATTTTCGTGTCTCGTGATATTCTTCTGTCCAAACATGACTGGTAAACTCATAAAGCTTGGTGACATTTATGAATATTAATAAACTGAATATTTATTTGAATCATGGTTTAAATTCATCACGGTTCCAGAGAAATCACAACAATCGATAATCCCGAACCCTTTCAGTTTTAAAGTTTTGGAAACTTAGAATTTAGAAATACATGTGTGGTAATTTAGAATGACCACACATGTATTTAAGTACATGGGACTACATAAAGTCAACAACTATGCAGTTCACCAGCTTGTCTTATCTGTGAAAAGTAATCCCATTTTCTCTGTTTCCATGGCCGTCATGATTAGTGCAATCATACACGGCACAGAACGGCATCTTTAACTTTGTATCAGGTATAAATTCACATTGAAAAGTGCTGTTATAAGAGTTAATCTGGTAAGTATAATTAAGAATTGACACTATTACCGTGAACCAGACTCTACTCCGATTTTGGCTTTTTGGGGGAACTCGGCGTGCGGAGGTACCAACTTCCGGTGCTTCAACACGGAATAGGCCAATCAGCGTTATTGTTCCCATCCAGATAAGGGAGAGATCAGTGGTGACAGCCCGCGAGACCGACCCTTTTCCCCTTCATCGGTCGCCGCGGTCGAGTGGTTTCATGCAGGGCGCCTCGTTGCCAATCAAAATGCGAGCGTGCAGCGCTAGCTCGGCAATCAGACCTGAAAAGGGATATTTTTTAAAGTTTATGGAATACACGAATATTATAGGTACCTGATAAATCAAAATTTACGAGCGCGCAGCGTGAGCAGATAATTTTAATATTAAAACTATAAATTTTACTAAACAGAGCACTTTTTAAAAATCAATTTGTAAATCAGACAAAATAATGAAAGTTCGATTTCCGAGGTGAAATATGTTTTGTATATTAACTTCCAAACGTGATATTTAAACTCCATATCTAACGATATGTAAATCACCTAACATGCAATGCGAGCGCGAAACGCGAGCGAAAATTTAATAATGTGACATGAAAGATTCTTTTTATTTTCCAAGTCATCCCCCTCATCCTATTTTATTCACTCGTCTCCCTCCTCTTCTTTTTTCTCCTCTTTTTCTTTTATTTTTTCTTTCCGTTTTTCCCTTTTTTTAAATTTTGCTCGGCCAATAGGGATCTGCCTATGCTTTTGTAACGAGTCTCGTATTTCCAGTCTTATTCTGCCACAATATTACTGTGCATTGTTTTTGTTTTTTTACAGCCATTAAGATAATTTGACGTTGACATCGGGCATTGACACTGGCATAATCTCTTTCAGAATTTAATTTCCTTTATACTTTCATATTAAAAATAATAATAATGCAATGATAAAGAAACTTTTTTATTCAGGTTTCATCCATTTCTAGTTTTTGTTTTATATTTCGACATTGAGAGGGGGTGATCATAGAATTAAAATATTCACTTCGGGGGCGTGTTTAGAAACCGAAATCAGGATTCATAACATTAGGCTCAAATAATGTGATGTTGACAAACCATATAAAGATTTCAATACAATACTTTTCTATGAGACGCACGTAAATGCTCATCCTCTATCCCCCCCTCTCTCTCGCTCTTTTTGTCATGTTACTTTAATCCGCACAAACTTCCTGTTAAACATATTAGTCTCCTCATATAGTTACACATCCATAATGATTAAGATTGACAGGTAGAATTCGGGAAGTCATGCTTTGTTTCTAACCCCATTATATATATATATCACATCCTATCCTACAATCCTAGATCCTATGGTTTACTGACGGATGGTCTATTGTCACTTGGTCTAATCATCAGATGGGCTAACAACATTCGGGCTAAAACCCACTTAGTCCAACTCTCTTTTGGTCTAATGACCACTTGATCTAATAGCCACTTGTTCTAATGCCCAGTTGGGCTTATCGTCACTTAGTCTAATTTTCATTAGTCTAATTGCCTTTTTGTCTAATGTATTGTCACTTGGTCTAATTGCATTTGGTCTAATACCAGTTCGTCTAAATGGTCTAATACTAGTTGGTCTAATCCTCACCTGGTCCATTATTCATTTGGTCTATATTGCAGTTGGTCTAATGTGCAGTTGGTATAATCCTCACTTGGTCTAATGTGCATTTGGTCTAATGAGCAGTTGGTCTCATTTCGATTTCGGCTAATTTCCACTTGGTCTAATTTCCAGATAGTCTGACATTTATTTCGTCTACATGCCATTTGGTCTAATGTGTATAGTCTGCATGGTGACTTGTTTTCAATTTTCTAGTGAAACTTTTAAAGTTGTGCGCGCCCCTATATTGGAGTACAGTCAGACTGACGTATATTTCGTCACGGTCCCCAACTGAATTTTGAAAATATGGGGATTTTCGAAATCTTGTGGGGACGAAAAAAAATCATATGGGGATTAAACAAACTCTGGGTTTTTTTTCTTTTTTCAGGGGATTTTTTTAAGGTTTTGGTGAAAAACAATCAAATTTGCTATTTTCTGTAAAAATAACGCTAATATAGAGGTGGAAAAATATGATTTTTATTTATATCCACCTCAATGTATACGATCTACTGTCGATAGTCAATGCTGGCTTAACCCAATCATGGTTCCCAACATTTCAAGAAAACAAAAAACCATAATTTTTCTCTGAAGTTCAAAAATTCCTTGATAATCATTTTAAACCCTTCCTAGTTTCTCATGTTTTCTAAGTTGTTGCAGTGAATTACATTATTTTAGTTATGCAAGTATAATGTACCAACTTATATTGTAGTAAAAGAGGCTATACACTGAAGAAAACACCATAATATGTCATTCAACTGAATGTTGTTTTAATATACAACAAAATTAATATAAAATAGTCTGACTGACTATCGTGCTTTCGACTTTTGGGCCGATCAAATTCCCTGATTTTGCCCCCATTTTGAGGCAATTCCCCCGGATTTGAGGCAATTACCTGACTGCATGGTAAAACGTTTGAAAAAATCCCCGATTTCCTGGACGGGGTGGGAACTTTGCCAATCCATTTGAAGAAGGAGGCAAAAAGTAGAACAATTAAAAAACGGTTACACTTCGTAATTCCGAAGGTTCGTTATTCCGAAGGTTCTTTGTTCAGAAGGTTCGTAATTCCGAAACACGTAAATTGCCTATACCTCGATGTTCGTTAATCCGAAAACGTAAAAGGGTTCGTTAATACAAACATTTGTGGCGTAATTCCGAAGGTGCGATAATCCGAAAACGAAATAAGGTTCGATGTTCCGAAGGTTCGTTAATCCGAAAACGAAATAAGGTTCGTTTTTCAAAGGTTCGTTAATCCGAAAACGAAATAAGGTTCTTTGTTCCAAAGGTTCGTTAGTCCGAAAGCGAAATAAGGTACGTTAATCAGTCTGTTTTCGGACTAACGAACCTTCGGAATTACGAACCTCATTTTGTTTTCGGACTAACGAACCTTCGGAATTACGAACCTCATTTCCTGTTCGGAATTACGAACCTTCGGAATAACGAAGCTTCGGAATAACGAATGTATGCGCAAAAAACAGAATGAGATATATAAGACGAATGACTGCTGTGGTGATAACTGATAAAGGTCTGCAAGCGTAAACTATACTATGTTATTACACGTCAGAATGATGTGGCTGCAACCAGGATGGTCACAGTGATCTTGTCGCAGCTAACCCGATAGACCTGGAGTTATCAAACTATATCTAACTGATCTGTTATTTGCCTCCAAACTAACTATTGAAAAAAATAAACAAAATATAACAAAATTACATGATCTAATGGCTTTGTAAGTTTTGTAAACTGCATAACTATATAGGCCATCAAGTTTATCGTCCGTAATGGTGCATCACAATGATTTGAAAGAGGCATAAACATATTTACCAGATATGAAGCCCCGTCATTCGACCATTAAAAGCTACAAGGTCCCCAACTTATTGTTCTGTAAACGTGCATGTGCTGATGTAATGATTATGAGTATGATATAATTTTTAGCATCTTATAATCGATATACAGGCTTATTATAAGAATTATTTGATTAGAATTATTCATTTGATGAGCGACTATCTCGTCACAACCGCGTAGCCAGGATTTCATTTTGGAGGGGGCGGTAAATGCACGCAAAGCGTGCCAACACTTACAGAGCGCGCTCCCTAGGGGGTGGGTGTAGGGAGGGGGAGTTTCCCCCTCCCGCGCGCGCGAAGCGCGAAGCTTTTGGTGTTTCATAAATTAAAATGAAAAGGAGCCGTCTCCTTTGTCTCTAGTTCCTATATTGGCTCCAATTCAGTTGACTATATTGTGATTTTGAACCTTGTTTTCAAAAGTGATTGTGAACGCACAAAAAAAGGAATACAATGGAGGGAATTAAAATAATAATAGCCCCGCGCAAAGCGCGGAAGCTAAAGGGTTTTATCATTTATTTTGCCATGAAAAGGGTCCCGAGAGAAATTTATTATCTAAGATATATTGAATACTTCCCAAGGAAAGATCAGATTTGATTACTAACTATTTAGCGACACAGTGCATATCTTTAACTCGCAAAACAGAGGAGAAGAAGTGTCAGTGTGCCAGGAGGAAGATATTCCTTCCCGCGCAGCGCAATGAGACTCTGAAATTTTAAAGGGCGGACGTTTCATCAAATGCAGATATCTCAAATACCCCATCGGCTCTAATTCAATTTATTTTCTGAGATTGTTGAACTTCGTTACAAGGAAAATAGTGCGCAAAAGTTGAAACTTCTGCATGTGATTCATTGAAATTATATATAAAAAAAAAGGATGCCTAATTTCTTTGACTTATCCTGAAGCGCTTCATTTTGAATTATAAAGAAACTTAAGTGTCATTCAAAATTTCAAACTGAGGGCGCAAAACAAGACAGGAGATAAATGTGCAGGGAAATGACATGAAGTTTAATAGAATTTGATAAAAAATATTGTACTTTTTTTATTTAATACGACACGAATTTTACAGCTTCCTCTTTTTTTAAATTTGGAACCTGTTTTTCCCAAAATCATAGTTGTTCAGTATTGAGCTGAAAAGCGGGAGAAGTTGCCTTTATGGAGGTGACGCCAGAAATTGATTACCCGCTCGGAACCGACCCGATCAGAAATTGCGCGATCAATTAAAAAAAAGATAACTTTATATACTTCGGCCTAACCTTAATCTAATTCCATGCCCTTATGTATACATTTGAACTTTTAAAACTGCCAAGACCTATAGCTGAGGTGGAAAAACAGGGTTAGAAAAATGGTGGGGTAAACAATGGAGAACTTAAATATTGTCATTTAACCGCGCGCAGCGCGGAAGCAAAATTCATATATAAATTTAAAGCAAGAGTGAAGGAGTTTCTCTTTTGAGAAAAAAAAAAGAATGACAAGAAAAAAAAGCTACATTTCTTCCCTTTCATCCCTTCCTTTCTTCCTCTCTTTTTTCTCTTTTTTCTTTTTGGGGACGTTTTTTTGGGGGGCCACCGCCCCCCCTGGCTACACGCCTGTCTCGTCATCGATAGTCCTTTACGGTGAGGATTTCGCCCACCAGCCCTAACTCGGCTCTATAGCTACCCCTCCGGATCTGACCTGGCGATATGTATATACTGATGCATGGTTTTAATACCTACCATATTTGCTAATTCTAGATAAAATAATTAATAATGAATGATGCTATATCAGAATACTGGACATTAGGCCAAGTATTAACTGGACCAAATGAAAATTAGACGAAGTGACGATTAGCTCAACTATATAGTCATTGGCCCAATTGGCGATTATAGACCAAGTCGTCATTAGACCATTTGCCTATTGGACCAATTGGATATTAGACCAAGTGGTCAGGCCATTTGGCTATTTTGCATAGGCCATTTGGCTATATTAGACCAAGTGGTCATTAGACCATTTGCCTATTAGACCATTTGGCTATTAGATCAAGTGGTAGACCTATTGGACATTAGATCGAGTGGAAATTAGACTAAATGGAAATTAGACCAAGTGGAAATTACACCAAATGGTTATTAGTCCATGTGGCAATTAGACAAAATGATAATTAGATCAAGTGGATTAATTGGATAGACCATTGAAAATTAGCCCAAATGGAAATTAGACGAATTGGATTAGACCAAGTGGGAATTAGACGAATTGGATATTAGACGAACTGGTATTGTAGACGAAATGAGTTTAGATTATGTGAAGTTGGATGAACTGATAAGTAGACCAAGTGGTATTAGACTACTAGTATCCGATAATTCACCGATCCTATATGGCAGTGAGTCCTAACTTCGCGCGTGTCCATACTTCGCGGACGGTCATTATCTCAAAAACTAGCCAATATCCTTAAAATCTGACATCATCAACGTGAAAAGCGACCTAAAATTACCCTTCGGTGAAATTTTTTTTAGGATGAGTTCAGTATTCATGAAAATATTGGCAAAAGATCGGCAAATTTGTCACCGCTAGCGCCCATTTTGAAGAAATCAACAAGCATCACGATATCACCATTTTGCAAGCAGAAATCATCAAAAATGTGATTCAAATGTGGTACTAGTCGATTCTATAGCATTTTGCCATCAATCTGATATAAATATTTCACTTTTTGAGCTTGATTTTTTGTTTATATCTCCTCAAAAAGCTTTGGTGCGCGAAGTTAGGTCACACTTTTTCCGGACTTTTTCTGAAGGTTATCGGAATAGAATTTTGAGATCGCGATACCGGCGAAACCCCTTTACCTACTTTACATTTTCGTCCATGATTTTATAGTTTACGATCTTGCCGTCAATGTGGTAACTATTTCTTAAATTGGTTTTGTATAAATTATGAATATTTTGGGGAAAAAGTAAGCCTGATGAATATTTTTGAAAAAGTGCGCCAAGTTATTTGGACACCCCATCTTACAGATACTGTATCCTCAGGGAGAGATGCAATTTCCCTTTTGTTTGCACTTTTTCGGAGACGCAATACTAATTCCAGTCGCATATTTCATTCTTATTGGTCGAAGGTAACGCTAATAACAATGGTCGACAGTTTCAGCGATCGAGCGGCGATTGTGCCTAGCGCGAGCGAGCAGCTAGCCTGCGATGCATCTGTCGTACTGGTGATGACTGTTGTTTGGGCCGCTGTTGACGAAGCTGGCCCAGCTGAGCCTGAGGTCTTTTGAGGAAGATCAATTTATAGTCTAAAACTAGGGGAAGAAAATGGCGGTCCCAAATCACAATCCTCCTCAAGGGATGGAGGGATATGATTTTGGTGCTCTCAGTCCAGAACAGCAGGAGAAGTTAAATAATTTCAAGGTAAGTTACCTTCAGGCCTGGTTACCTCACTCACGTCTTCGAGTTCGACTTCGTGTAACCAAGGCAAGGCCGATCATGCTGATGAGGCGATAACCCAGGGAGCTCCCGCCCGCGCAGGGGCTTACCCAACCCAGGGAACTCCCGCCCGCTACGCGAAAATGTCATGTCATTACTGGAAGAGGAATACTTGACATACAATAATTTTCCTTTAATCAAATATACGGTATATGGAATATTTTAACTAATGTTGTAAATCGGATAAAAAATCGGATCGGCAGTTATGAGTTAAGCTTCTAAAATCGAAATCGAATCGGCGATGTTTAAAAACAAAGGAATACATCAAAATTTTGTCCGCGGTCGCGCGTATCTTCCTGACAAAGTCACAAAGACGAATGCATTGGAATGGAAGTCGCCAAAATGCGCGATCGTTTGGAACATGTTTTAAAGGGGTTTTGAGGTGTTATTGCTTTAAAATAAACCGAGTGATTTTTATTAGAAAGATAAACGAAAGACGCATCTTCCGAGCAAAGGCGCAAAGGAAAATAAAATGAAAATATTTCTCATAGATCGCAGGTTAATGAACGATCGGCGGGACATCTTTTATAAGTATTTTTACATAGGTGATAGCGATTTAGAATTATTTGGAATGATCTCGTACGACGCATCATCTTAAAGTCGCAAGTGCAATTGAAATATAGTAGAAGAGGCAAGCACGCACGATGATTTGAAATATGTTATAAAAATGTTTTGGGTAGCTGGTGTTTTCAAATCAATTTATTATTATCTTGAGAAATGAACTTTTGATATCTAAGAAGAAATATAAAAGAAGCATCTCCCGACGAAGTTGCAAAGATAAATATGTCATTGAGGTTGAGAAGATGTATATCATCATAAACGATGTAAGAGAGTAACGCAATGAGCTCTGTCGGTAGCACGATCTTTAAAAGTTCACGGCGGGGTCCGCTATCACCACGAGGTTGAAGAGAAGATTTATATGATCATAAACGATGTAAGAGAGTAGCGCAATGAGCTCTGTCATGAACACGATCTTTAAAAGTTCACGGCGGGGTCCGCTATCATCACGAGGTTGAAGAGAAGATTTACATGATCATAAACGATGGAAGAGAGTAGCGCAGTGAGCTCCATCATGAACACGATCTTTAAAAGTTCACGGCGGTGTCCGCTATCACCACGAGGTTGAAAATAAAATGTATATCATCATAAACAATGTAAGATAGTAGCGCAGAGATGTCCGTCGATAATACGACCTTTGATAAAAATTTCACGGCGGCATCCGCCATCACCATGAGTTGGAAGAGAAGATATCTATCCTCTTAAACATCGTCAGAGACAATACCGCGTCTTTCTGCCTGAATAATGCGACCTCTAAATAGCTAGCACCTCAAAAACAATGTTGAAATATGTTCTGAACGATCACGCACTGTAACTAGATCTACGCCGATTTTTTATTTTCGATTTTTTCCTTCAAGGGGCATGATCGAAGATCGGCAAGTGATCGCCGATTGTGATGAAATCGAATGGAATCGGTTGCCGATTGCAAAATCGGTTACAAGCTTAATTTTAACTTTTGTATGTGTCCAAGAACTTTTTTTGCCGAGTGTATAACGTTTAGCAATAGGGCCTAATATTTTTAAATATTAGAACATTTTTTTTTGCATTTTTTAAAAAGACATAATGATGTTTCAAAAACATTTTTTTTCTTTCGGCATAAGAACATTTTGGTCAGAAAATAATTAAAATGTAAACGCGAGGATTAAAATGTATTAATGTTATAAAAACAATATTACAAAACATTTGGAAAACACAAGTGAGACCTTTTTGAAATGTTATTAAAAGATTATGTGTTACCAGGCCCAGGGTATAGATCTGCACGTATTATTTGTATATAATACGTATTTGTATAAAAAAAGTGGGCATACACTCACCACTGGGGGTAAAAATTCCTCCCACTGTCACCTCTCAGAAGGTATGTTGCAAAAAAATAAATCTCAGAAATAAGGTGTTTTCTTCATGGCATCATTTAGAGCTCATGAAGACCTTTAATTTAACACCTCAGTTATCTCAATAGCTCCAGAAATAAGAAAGTTATTGCAGTTTTAAGGTCATATAAATCGCCTATTCAATTCTTATGTATTTCTTTGTTTTTTAAGCCAAAAGTTGTGATCTTAACTGGGACCAAGGTGCACTAATAGAAACCAGAAATGCGCATGCATTTGCACATGGAAGTGCCCCAAAACACTCCCCAAAATAACAGACGCCGCCGAAACAGGGACATAAAATCATCTTTAGCGTCAGTAGATTTCATTCAAATTTCACCACAATATAGGTTAAATGTTGCTCTATCAGAATGAATACATTTTAGAGTGGTATGATACTTGTAAATGTGAATAGCAAGAGGTGGAAAGCAAGGCCAAAGTTCCAGTAGCACAAGATTAGCAAGTGAGAATTTTTTTCAAGTCTATATAGCTGCCATAAACATACAATGATGCAATGGGGAATAACTTTTCCTTTGACATACAAAAACAATACAAAGCAATGCCTCCACAGTCGCCCTGCAATTCTAGCCAGCACACTCAATGCCCCATTCAGAATGCACCTAGAGGTCGCTTTTGCAACATACCTAATCTCAGCCCTGTCGCACAACCCTACAGACTAATAATAGTTGGATTTATAAAGCGCTTTTTGCCTGAGGATACAAAGCACTGCTATTATTACTCCGGCTAAAGCTTGAGCTGCCATCACCGGCGCTCTGTGTATTCAAGGAAATAATCCTGACGGGTACCTATTCAATTCACCTCACCTGGGTTGAGTGCAGCACAATATAGTTAATTTCTTGCTGAAGGAAAGCATGCCATGGCTAGGATTCGAACCCACGACCCTGTTTGAAAGGCAAGAGTCAGAACCACTAGACTGAACACATCTCCCCTATCTTATCTGACCTTCATTGGCTACCCATTCGATCAAGGATCAAATGTAAAACTTCTCGTATTAATATTCAAATGTATTCATGGCATTGCCCCTGCTTATCTTCAAGAACTTGTCCAAATTCATAAACCCAAGCGTAATCTCCGTTCTGGCTCACAAAATCCTCTCTCTGAAATTACTGTCAAGACCAAATCATATGGGGATCGGGCTCTCTAGAAAGCTGCACCAGCACAATGGAATTCTCTACCACCGACCTTAAGAAATATTACCCAGCTTGAGAAATTCAAAGTTCAATTAAAAACCCACCTCTTTCAGAATGTTTAACTTAGTCACATGCAGGTCCAATCCATGTTTAATATTCTTTGATCTTATGTTTAATTATTTGATGTCTGATATTTAAATTTACAATTCTAACCACATTTCTCGCTTTCCTCGCGCATAGAGACCTATAGGTGTTATGCGTATTTAAGAACTGTACTATTATTATTATTATTATTATTATAAGACCACGAGGGGCCCACTACTCTATTGACAGTTGTCTCCTGGCTTTTCCCAGGCATCATAAATTAATTGTTACGTGCAGTCATAAGTGTCCATATAATGGACTCTTAAATGGAAGTTACTGGGCTATGTAAGAAAATGATCACTTTTTTGTTTACTTCTTATAAAGCATACATAAATATGAAATGAAATTTGCAGGGTTTTCTCTTGAACCAGTGAGAACATGCAACTTGTAAAGATGTACATGTAAATATTAGGTTTAGCAATCCTCCACAACTCTATTCCTTAAATCTTTTATTTCCTTTCTTTTCTCCAGATGCAGACACGTGTTGCTAATGAAAAATACCTCAGAGACCATCCAGAAGTCGACATTCTTTTAGCAGGATTCTTAAGGTATCTTGGAACATGGGGAATAAATTAATTGAATTATTTAAAGACCCAGACCGGGCCCAATAGTTGAAAGTGTGACAAAAAGTGATTAAAAAAAAGAACAACAGAAATGCAAGATTAATGCTTTTCGCCACAGCTTAGTATTATGCTAAAGAATAAATCCAATTATATGCCTTCGAAAATAGACTTTCTTGTACATGCTTTCACAGGCCTCAAGACTGTGACGTCATATTAAGTTACGTACTTTCTTTACTTCTGTAAATGTGTTTCCTGAAAGCTTGACTTGATGAAATCTAAAGCTCTTAGGGATCCAAATGCTGGTCGTCTGTCCGTCACAAACATTATGACAGATAACTTTGCAACAATAGGTCACTTTTCAACCAAACTTGGATTTTAGATGAACCTAGGGAACCTACATGTTACGGTGCAGTCGCAGGTCACATGGTAAGGTCAAAGGTCATTTTGAAATCTAGTGAAGAGTTGTAGGTTTCCATCTATTTGAGCACTGAATAATTTTCATTGCCATTTTTTCTGCAAATCGAAAGAAAAATCAAATTCCGAATCAGAAAGCAGAAAAAAAATTCTGTGTACAGATCAAAGGATTCACAATGCTTCTAACATAACATGATGTCACGGTCTCTAGGCCGATGAAAGCATACAACAAGAAAGCCTTTTTTTTTAAGTCTGATAATTGGAGCTGTTCTCGAGCAAAATACTCAGCTGCTAAGCATTGGAAATGCATAAAGCTTGCAGCATTTTTTTGTTAAGTAGTTTGTAAGCTTTTGATTGGTATATGATTTGTCAATAACTGCCTTTTGAATCTGGTCTTGGTCTTTAAAGTTTTTTCTTATGTATGTATGTATTAGGTGGTCTGTCTATGACCATGGGCCTATTGCAAATGGACATTAAACGAATCTGCTCCATTTAATCATACGCGGTCACCGCTACTCCCTTTATCAACAAAAGAGTGAACAGCTGATGCTCATCAAGCGATAATATAACATGCTGTCACTGTCAGATTTTTTTTATCATAGTCAGTCTGACCTCTCTTATCTGGCCTCCCCTTATCTGGATCTCTCTTCTATCCGGATGCACACTTGCTGAGATATTTATTCTTTTTTTTTCTTTCAATTCAATCTGGTACGTGATGAAATGAGATTTCAATCTAAACTCAACCCTATTGGCAAACTCACTTTGATTACATATATATATTTTCCAATATAGTCTACGTACAACTGATTATTTATCTTGAAAATCACTGAAAGAACTTAGGCAGGATAATTTTCCAGTAAATCAGGGCGCAGCGCAAACATGTCATCACGTTGTCTTTTTGTCGCCTGGGAAAAACAACACGTCTCGCTAGCTAACGCTAGGCCTCAATACGGACAGCATCATCAATCATGTTTGAGCCTACAGTCAATATAACAATGGCTGACATTGCGAAGCTGCGATACCCACCGCAATGATCTAATTGTAAAACTTAGTTTCATTGAGTCATTCTCTTTCTCTCTAGGTATGCTAGATGTATACCTCAATCATTTAAGCAGGTAAATTATCTAACAGTATTGGCTGATTGATTTCATTTCCGTAAAAATACTGCCTATAATTTGCACTGACACTGCAGTGAATACTGTCTGTACGCCCACTACATTAGATAATGTGTAGCTACCGCCATTAATGTTGGGAGGCAGAAGCTGCGTGTATTTAATATTGGGTCTCCCAGATCCAGATAAATCCCTTTTCCGGATTGGTCCTGGGCAACGTGTCCAGATAAGAGAGGTCAGACTGAATATATATGTAGTCTATATCATAACCATCATTATTGCTATCGTTATCAATAGATATTACTATCATTGTCATCAAATTTATCATTTCTATCATCATCATAATCATCACGATCATCATCAAAATCACTATCATAATCAATTGTTATCCCTACAATCTTCATGGTCATCATCATGATCACTATATCATAATCATGAACATCATCATTATCATAATTACCATCATCATCAGCACCTTCATTATCATCGTACACAGACGTACAGTAGTTGTTATCAAGACCATCCTTATCTCAATCACCATTATTGTCATGATTTTTTTTACATAATTACTATGAAGATCATCAGGTCTCCAAAATCATTTCACATACGTTGCTCAAGGAAACTGAGACAACAGATTACCTATTTCGTTCGACAAATAATCTAGTTACATTTTTTTTTCATTTACCTTTTTTTATTGCAGTAGGTTGTGAGTTATCACTGCCATTACATGTAAATGTATTTCAAATAAAGTTCTTGCTAATTCTTAATAATTTGCTAAAGAAAGCAAGTCTGAAAAGGTGAGGTTTGTAAGGTACAGTGTGTAAATATGTTTATACATATGACTATTGTTTTAATTTCTACTTTTCCAGGAACATTTTCAAACAATGTATGACATAACAACTTAACATGTTTTCAGAAAGCAATTTTCTACAATCATTATTTCTGTTTAAAAGGCTCTCCTTGTTTACAAAATCATTGAAAGGACAAGTCCACCCCAACAAAGTTTGATTTGAATAAAAAGAGAAAAATCCAACAAGCATAACAATGAAAATGTCATAAAAATCGGATGTAAAATAAGAAAGTTATGACGTTTTGAATTCCGCTTAATTTCACAAAACAATCCTGGCCAGTATGCAAACAAGGGAAGTGATGACATCACTCACTCACTATTTCTTTTGTATTTTATTATATCAAATATTCTAATTTTCTCCTCATTGTCATGTGAAACAATGTTTTATTTCTCCCAGAACATGAAGTATTACCATTTTAACATTTTATGGTTCAGCCAAGTTATGGTCAAATCTGTAAAAATTGAAATATTGTATAATTCAAACAATAAAAAAACAAAAACAGTGAGTGAATGACATCATCGATTCTCGCTTTTGCACGTGACTAAATTGTGCATGTACATGTAAGTATTTTGTGAAAAATAAGCGAAAATTTAAAATGTCATAACTTTCTCATTTTACATCCGCTTTTGATAAAATTTTCAGCATTATGCTTGTCTGATTTTAGTCTCGCCCCTAAGTCTCTTAGGGATCCAAATGTCGTCCATCACAAACCTAATGACACATAACTCCACAACTGTAAGTCGCTTTTCAACCAAACTTGAATCGTAGATGGACTTGGGGGACCTGTATGTTTTGCTGCAGTCGGTGGTCACATGGTAAGGTCGAAGGTCATTTTCAGGTCAACGTTAAAGTTTGCATGCAGGTCAACATTAAAGTTGTATGCAAGACTCTTATGACACCTAACTCTGCAACCGTAAGTCACTTTTCAATCAAAAGTTGGATGGTAGATGGACTTGAGGGACCTGCATGGTATGCTGCAATTGGAGGTCACATGGTAAGGTCAAAGGTCATTTTCAGGTCAACATAAAAGTTTATGTGCAAGACTCTTAATATGACAAGTGTTATTCCATCCCAGTCATTTCACAATGAAGTCTCGCTACAATTTTGTTGCGTGCCCTCGCAAATAACGATATTTCTGATTATTTTCATAAGTGCGCGAGACACAAAATCGCTTTCGCCTTATTAAAAAGTTAAATATATTTTGAAACTTTTTGTGGTATAACATTTTCATATTCAATAAATGAGAACTTCCCAGAGATGGAACAATAGAAGTATTGTATTCTGATAAATAACTTTTTTTTTAATCCTTAAAATGTTATGTATGGGACATTCCATCCTTGGACAAGACCTAATTTGAATATTTAATAAGACGACACCACTTTTTCCCCAAAAAGTAATTGTTATGGGTCCATGTCCCACCTTTGAATAAATCTCACAATTTTTTGTTTGGATATTCTAAGAGATTTTATAATTGTCCCATATGTAATGCCCATTTTACCAATTATGCAAATTAGGTGCATCAAATTAGCATAAATTTGCATATTATCAAATTTTTCTTAATGAAGTTTTTTAAAATTTAATATTTGGGCTTGCTTCCCCTCTAAAGATAACTTCTTAAAATAAAGGTGAAATTTTGTCTTCCAGGTTGACTGTTTCTTGGACTTGCCTACAAAATATAGCCACTGAAAAACAGGCCTTTAACTGAAAAATTATTTATATGGTTACATATCCATATGTGTGGGAGTGTCCCCCAAATTTTTAATTTTCAGGTCAATATATTGCTTTTATCCCCCCCCCCCCCTTCTTGGACTGGCTTTACGCTAGTGGAAAAATCCCTGCTCAGATCCTGGATGGTACATGTAAGGTAGGGGTCAACATGCTAAAGACAATGCAGAAATACAGTGTGCTGCAAACTTGGAATGGGCTGAAATGCACTACTGATAGGTAATAGGTTGTGTATTCAAAACCACTGAAGCAAGAGCAATGAAATTTTCATAGAAGTTAAGGCGCTGTCACACCTTGACGTTTTAGACAGCGTATGCCCGACGTATGAGGAATTTGGCGAATACGCTGGCGTACGTCGAATACGTTACGGGTAAGTTTTGCATATGTTAAGAGTACGCTAAAACACGCTGGTATGCGTCGTCATACGGCGAGGTCGTCGAAAAATTTTGTGCAAGCACAAAATTTTTCGACGTATGCCAGCGTATGGCTCATACGTCCCGCATACGCGGGCCATAAGTTGTAGGCAGGTTACGCGATCGTTGATTAACGTTGACACACGTTACTCGTAAGTTACTCATAAGTCGATGTACGTCGAGATAATGTCCAGCGTACCCTAAAACTTACTTACTTCTAACCTATGAGTAACATGCTTTGAACGTATGTGTACCTTAACTCCAACGTATATTGACTTATGAAGACGTGCTCCGGATGACCACAAAACTTACTGAACGTGTTTATAACTTACAGCTACCGTATAATGGCGTATTGACAACGTTTATAGGAATTGGTATATAAAGGTGGGGTTCACAGGAGTTTTCTTCGGCATGGCGGTGGTGTTGATACGGTGATATATCGTGCGGTTATGATTTGAATAGTCGAGCGGCAGCCTTTTTATAGGCTACGACACGTGTTCGTCAGCGATACGCTGCCACGCGCTATGCGTAAGTTAGGCTATCGTAGGGCATAAGTTGTGTACGCTAAGTATTCGCCCAGAGTTGAAAAAAAATCAAAGTTCAGCGTATGCCGAGGTTTTAGAGAAATTTTGATACGTCGGGCATACGCTGTCTAAAACGCCAAGGTGTGACAGCGCCATTAGATTATGAAATAAACTTTCTGCTCTTGTACATTTGATTGAGAATACTTGGAATTTATTCAGCCCTATGTCAGAGGGACTTTTTTTTAGACGTACTGTATATGTGGTTTGAATAAAAATGAATAAAACAGCTGATTTCGACTCATCGTATGGCCTGAGGTATTATAGTCTATCAGTGTTTCAACTGACATTTCTCTCTCTCTCTTTCTCCTCTAGAGATGTGTTAAGTAGGAGACCAGAAAACATCCAAGACTTTGCTGCAGATTGGTTTACAAAGCCTCAACTTGCAGAAAACATTGACAATCAACTAGAACAGAGAGACGCATCTCTTCGTGATCAACGATTTCAGAGAAAGTTGTAATTCCATTCTGGCATTTATTTTCAGTTTCTCTCAATAGTCCCACGTATTTACTTTGAATTTTATCATTCAATTGATTTCATTCACAGCACGGTATTCATATTTCTACTTAGAATTTTACACTAATTCAAGTTATAAATATTTCCAAATTTTTTGTGAGTAGTTAATTGTTTCTTGGCATTAAGCCTTCTATTGACATTGCATAGGCCATAGGGATTGAAATGTTAGAAAATTCTAAATACTCGCTGCAACAAATGCAGTTTCAAAAGTCCTATTAAAAGAACAAATTGTATGATTGAAATCACAGAGAGAGACTGAGCAGATAGTGATTGATCAGGAAGAATTTGACAGTCTTCAATTATGATTTAGCAGGACTTCTGTGAAGGCAAATGTTCAGGGAAAATCTGTAATAGTTGGAGAAAAGGTTTTTTTTAATATCGTGTAATCATTCCATCGTCTTTAGTTGTGTCATGTTGGATCATTTTTTATTGAGATTAATGTACTAGTTTGCCAGATGGTTGTTTGTGTATCTCTATCTTGTCTATTAAATTTTTGTCTTGCCTGCATAGCAGAGCGAGACGATAGGCACCGCTGAATCTTAACCAAAGTTAAGTTTTTGAAATTTCATCATAACTTTAAAAGTTTATGGATCTAGTTCATGAAACTTTGACATGAGGTTATTCAAGTATTACTTACCATCCTACCTGAATTTCAGGTCACATGATTAAGGTCAAAGGTAATTTGGGGTCAATTAACTGAGTTCGTGTTAGGGGAAGTCAACATCAAAGTCTTAACAAGGTTAGGTTTTTTGTCTCACCTGCATAGCAGAGTGAGACTATGGGCGCCGCTTTTCCGATAGTGGTGGCGGCGTCAACATCAAATCTTAACCGAAGGTTAAGTTTTTGAAATGACATCTTAGAAAGTATATGGACCTAGTTAATGAAACTAGGCCATAAGGTTAATCAAGTATTACTGAATATCCTACTTGAGTTTCATGGCACATGACCAAGGTCAAAGGTCATAGGGTCAATGAACTTAGACCATGTTGGGGGAATCGACATCAAAATCTTAACCTGAGGTTAAGTTTTTGAAATGTCATCATAACTTAGAAAATATTTATTTATTTATTTATTGTAACATATTTAATCAGGATAAAGATAAAAAATGATCAGCCGAGGCTGTTTTACATCATGGTCCTGACAACACACACAAAATATATACAATGCATAAAAATTATTTCTAAAAAGGAGTAAACTACAATGGCTCACAATGTAAAAAGATTTATAAGTGGTCTGACCTAGAAGAAGAACAGGATAAAATAAAGAAGAAAGAAGGTATAGAGAAGGGAGGGGGAGGTAATTTTCAAAAGTTATAAATATTGGTAATCACTATTCCAGTGGAGACTACAAATTGGCCACATATGGGATATCATAGTGATGTAAGGCAAGGACTACTCTTCCATGTACTCCAATACATATTATGGCTAAAATATCATTTTCCCCAAAAGTTTTATTTCAAATTATATTTTTGTTTCATGAGGACATAAAACAATATACTACCTGGGTTATATTTAGATTACTGCCCCAGGGGAATAGGTACTTATGAGAAAACCACAAATCCCTGATAATAAAGAAAATTTCCTATGGGAAAGTTGTCCTTGCCCGTTGTCATAATTTTCCTACCCAGTTGCCAATTTGAAATCTACATATTATTAATGATCTCAGTTTTAAAGCAGCTATAACTTTCTTATTTCTTGTCCGATTTCTTTTAAACTTTCACCATTCTATTTGATTTATTTTCTTCCTTCCCAACACAACATTTTATGGCCAATGCTGGATTCCCCTTTAAGATCATTATTATTCCTTAAGTTATTGGCCAAAATCATAACATTACTTTTCTTCGCATTAATCCTTAATGCCTAGTTCATGAAACTTGGACATAAGGTTAATCAAGTATCATTGAACATCCTGCATTAGTTTCACATCACATGATCAAGGTCAAAGGTCATTTAGGGTCAATGAACTTTGGCCGATTTTGGGGGCATCTGTTGAATTACCATCATTACTTTGAAAGTTTGTGGATCTGATTCATGAAACTTAGACATAATAATAATCAAGTATCACTGAACATCCTGTGCAAGTTTCAGGTCACATGATTAAGGTCAAAGGTCATTTAGGGTCAATGAACTTTGGCCAAATTGGGGTGTATTTGTTGAATTACCATCATAACTTTTTAAGTATGTTGGTCTAGTTCATAAAACTTGGACATAAGAGTAGTCAAGTATCACTGAACATCCTGTGCGCATTTTAGGCTACATGACCAAGGTCAAAGGTCAATGAACTTTGGCCATAATGGGGTATCTGTTGAATTACCATCATAACTTTGAAAGTTTATTGATCTGACTTTTGAAACTGGGACATAAGAGTAATCAAGTATCACTGAATATCCTGTGCGAGTTTCAGGTCATATGATCAAGGTCAATGAACTTTGGCCACATTGGGGGTATTTGTTGAATTACCATCATCCATGTATTTCTGTAAGTGCATTGGTCTAGTTCATAAAATGTGGAAATAAGAGTAACCAAGTATCACTGAACATCTTGTGTGAGGAGTTTTCAAAGTCAGCACTGCTGCTTTGTTGAATCCTGTGATGCAGGTGAGACCACCAGAGGCATTCCACTTGTTGAAATTTCATCATAACTTTGACATTTTATGGATCTAGTTGATGAAGCCTTGACATAAGGGTAATAAAGTATAACTTAACATCCTACCTGAGTTTCAGGTCACATTATTAAGGTCAGAGGTCAATGGTGTTAGACCATGTTGGGGGAATCAACATCAAAATCTTAACCAAGGTTAAGTTTTTTAAATTTCATCTAACTTTGAAATTTTATGGATCTAGTTCATGAAACTTTGACATAAGGGTAATCAAGTATAACTTAACATCATACCTGACTTTCAGGTCACATTATTAAGGTCAAAGGTCATTTGTTGTCAATGGAGTTAGACCATGTTGGGGGAATCAACATCAAAATCTTAACCAAGGTTAAGTTTTTGAAATTTCATCATAAACTTTCAAAAGTTTATGGATCTAGTTCATGAAATTAGGACATAATAAAGGTTAATGGTGTATCACCAAATAAACTCCCGGGTCAAGTGCCAAGTCAAAGGTCATTCAGGGTCAGCGAACTTTGAATTGTCATAACTTTGAAAGTTTATGGACCTAATTCATAAAACTTGGACATATTAGTAATTCAGTATAGTTTCTGGCCACATGACCAAGGTAAAATGTCATTTAAGGTCTAGAGACAGTGATTTTCCGTTTCTAAAAATGATCTTTTCTGTTTCTGAAAATCTGTAATTCCTTTTCAACTTGATCTAAAAATGAAAATTCTGTTTTGTCACTGAAAATGTACACAGTAAAGACCTAATTCTGTTTTGCAATAGTGAATTTCATTAATTTTTACATGAAAAGTATAAGAACCAAATGGAATTTTCGTTTTATTTACCTGTAAAACAGACATGTCGGGGTTATTGTTGATTTGTCATCTCTTTAAACGTTTACGGATCAAGTTTATAAAACAAGGATGAAAGGGTAATCAAGCATCACTAAAAATCCTGTGCGATTTTCAGGTCACATGACCAAGGTCAAAGGTTATATGTATGTATATATATATATATACATATACCCAACATGGCCAAAGTTCATTCATCAACGAGTTGCTATTATAACCTTGAAACTTCATGGATCTAGTTCATAAAACCTGGACATAAGAGTATCATTAAGCATCCTGTGTGAGTTTCCATTCACATGACGAAGGTCAAATGTCATTAAAGGTCATTGAGCTGGGACATGTTGGGGGTATTAATGAATTGCCATCGTAGCTTTGAACATTCATGGATCTAGTTCATGAAACAAGGATGAAAGGGTAATCAAGTATCACTTATTGTTTTGCATGAAACTTTGGTCACATGATCTAAGTCTAAGGTCATTTAGGGTAAATGAATATAGTGTTTTATTTTCATTATCGTATGAATGATGTTTCTTTTTTGTGAATAATTATTCAATACTAGTCGTTATTTTCAAAGTCAGCAATGCTGCTGTATTGAATTGCGTACATGTAATGCAGATGAGACTGCCAGAGGCGTTCCACTTATTTTTCTTTCTATATTCCTTCCATCCTTAACAGGTAAAAAGCTCCCCTTGATTTTTAAAGATCTTTTACATGATTTTCACTAAAGTCATTTGTTCAGCTGTCAAAAATACAAAATCTATTTTATTAAATCCCATATAAAATCTCACTTAAAATCAAACAGCAGAGAAATAAGAATAAAGTTGCACGGCTGGCAGAAGGGCATTAGCTTCATTATCTACTGATTTTTTTTTCAGTTTTGATAGCTCATTCATTTGGTATAACTGTAATTGCCTACAGTAATGATGTAATCACACATAAAAGGGCACAAGTACTTGCTGCCGGAGGATAAAACTTCTTTCCATGGCTCATGCGTATTAATGCCCTTCTACCAATCACGTGACAATACCTCACTTTATCAGGTTTTTTCTTTTATTTGCAAGTGAAATGCTGAATATACTCCACTCAGTCGTGCCTTACATAAACTCTGAATAGATTTTCTACTGCATATATGTTACTTTATTGACCATTTTCAATCTATATTTGTTGTGCTTGCCTGAGTTGGTTTATATAGTTTGATATTACATGTAGATACCGTTAATCCTGAGTAACATTGTAAATTTCATAATTTTAGATATTGCTGTGTGATCTTGTATTATGTTTGAATTTTAGGTTTATTTTAGCAAAATAGTTTTGATATTTGTAAATATGATTTTCCTTTCCCTTTTGTGATTATATTTGCTTATTCAATAGTGGGTTATTTTTTGTATAACCGACTGACATTTCCTTGTCATTAGATATTCCAACCTTTCTTAGCTGGATTTTCTATCAAGATTATTTTGTTTTACATTGTTATTGCTAGATGAAATATTGAGTCATTGAGATGTTTTTGCTTAGTTCTTGAGCTTTTGACAACTTGTATTACATAATTACTCTGTTAAGGATTTACTGAATACTTGCTGTCGATTGCACAAAACTTCTGTCGGCATGTTCGTAATCAATAGACATTTTACATGTACTATTACCAAACACTGACTAGACTTAATCTTTAATACTGCTGAACATTAATAGTTTTGAAGTTGACCTATTGTAAATATATAAATCTGGAATGAATCTGAATACAATTGATTTTAGTTAAATGTTTGTGAAAAATTTGGCATTATAATTTGACTCATTCAAGTTCAATTTCATTCAGTTACTCTGAATAGTTATGACCTATTTAAATATTAAAGGTCATAAATTTTGGTCATACAAACTTATTTAAACTGAAATCAGTGCAGTATTTGAATATTGCAAGTTGAAATAATTGAAAGTTAGTGGGAAATTCAGTTTTATTTTTTTCACACTTCGTTTTGCCTAATTAATTCCTGTTTTGTCAATATTTACAATATTTTACTTGCAGAATTGTTCTTAAGACCCTGTTTTGTTTGGTTTGTAAATTTGTACAATTAATTTTCAATGTGATATTTTGTGATACTGAAGCACAATTTAGTCAAAGAAGTATGACTTTACAAAATGTGTTAGTTTTGCTCATCTGAATCTTGGACATATAAACTCTTTACAAATTTTGATGTCACATTCTCTACCTGTTTATTCCATACTACGTGTACACCCTTGGCACATGAAGGGGAAGTCTACCCGCCCAGACAGTTCATTTAAATAAAACTGTTTCTTCCGATTAATTCTTTATTGAAGTGGACTTTCTCGTCAATAACAGTTCTATCAGTTTTGATGGTGAGAATTTTGTAAAAAAAAAAAAAAAAAATTTTTTTAAATCATCCTGTCTCTCGGATAGGACGTGAAATGGAGGCCCCTTGTATAGGAGAGTCACCACCTTTGCACGTTAAGAACCCACTGCACTATACGTATACTATAAGAGTAGGAGGAAACCCTGTTGTAATGGTTCACCTTTACCCCCCCCCCCCCCCCCCCCCCCCCCCCAATTATATCGGGAGGAAAGACCTGCGGGTCATAATGATTCAGTTCGCTTTTCACCTCCCATGCAGAGTGATGCCAAAACAAATAATAATGATTATAATGCAGACCTTTTTGGGGACGGGGTTCTGTCTTTTATTGATATTTAAGTTAACTACCATATGCATATAGGCGGATCAGATAGTCTAATACCACTTGGTCTACTTATCAGTTCGTCAAAGTTCACATAGTCTAAACTCATTTCGTCTACAACCAGTTTGGCTAATGTCCAATTCGTCTACTTCCCACTTGGTCTAATATCCAATTCGTCTAATTTCCATTTAGGCTAATAACCAGTTTGGCTAATTCTCATTTATCTATCATTGTAATAAATAACATTTCAACTCCCCTCTGAAGCGATATTTTTCCCACGGGAGAATGTTTTCCTTCAGCCCATCAAGGAAATAAGGGATATTTTTTTTATTTTTCCAGTCAGGGAGAAATCAGTGAATTATTTCAAATTAGGGGAAAATGCCTTAAATGAGGGCAAAATCAGGGAATCTTGATCGGCCCAAAAGTTGAAAGCAAAATTGTCAGTCAGACACTGTTACATTTTGTTGTATATTAAAACAACATTCATTGAATGTCATTTTATGGTGTGTTTTTTAGTGTAGCCTTTTTTACTACAGTACAATTAGGCCTCTCACTAATCAAATATTGCGAGCGCGAGCTGAAAATTTAGATAATTAAGACATTCAGTGGAGCATTCTAAGGTTTCTTTGTAGGAATTAACTAAGACCATACGTATTTCATTAACCAAATCATGCGAGCTGAAAATTGTTGATATTCAGATCAGAAGAAGGGACATTTTAATAAGGACAGATTTTAGGAATTCATGAAGAGCAGACATATCTCACCAATCCACTCATGCGAACGTAATCACGGAAGGAAATCTTTCATATGATATACGAAGACCCACTTTTTGAGTCGTGAAAAAGAAGCACATGTCACTACATAAAACAATGATAACTCAAGTACTAGCCTAGGAAATATATTTGGTTTATATTGACTTAAAAACGGGATGTTTTAGTACAACAAGATTATATATCGTTAAACAGACAATGCGAGCACAGTGCAGACGTAGGCCCTGTGCAAATTATGTATCATAAAGTTATAATAAAAATGTTTCTTATGTAATGTAACATAATGTAATATAACATAATTAATATTTTCTTCTTTCCCACTACGTTTCTCCTTTCCCCCGGTTTTTTTTTTTTTTTTTTTGGTCAGCCGATGGGGGGGGGCATGTGCCCCATGCCCCCCCCCCCCTCCATAGTTACGCCAGTGTATGTCCACACGGCAAATAACCCATGATGGTTTAATGGTTTTATTAGAGATTACATTCATTTAATTTTACAATCCATCTTCATCCCTTCCCAAAGACCCAACATTGATGAATTGGAAGAAACGGGAGCTTCTTTCTCTTCATTGTTATAATAAGGACATAAGTATTTCGTTTGGAGATGGTGAACTGGCTCTTTATTTGCATTTTATGATTCAATAATATTGTTTTATTTGTTAAGCGGTATTTTTAGGAACAATTTTCACCAATAAAACCGTTATCTCTTTTTTTCATTTCTATCGTAAAAAGTGGGGTGGGGATGTTTGAAAAGGCCATTTCCCGCCCCCCCCCCCCTGATTTACGCCAGTGATTATATCAATAGACCATAGTGACATCAATTCCTAAACATGGAAAGGTGACCATAGCAGTATTAATTCCTTTCCAGAATAATTCTAAATATTTCAAGCAGCAGTATCTCGGTGGGACCTCCAAATTGTCATGTGGGAAGTGACCTTTTTTACTTATTTGCTTGACACCAAATAAGGAATACATAAACTGATAAATACGGTTATTACAAGATTGAATCAAATCTCTTAAATCTTTGCTGTTTCCTTTAGATGTTTTACATCACTTGTACATGAAAATATACATGAATATTGCTAACAAAATATAACTTAACAATAATTGTTGACTAGAGCCCCATCATCTCATCTGGCCTGACATGCCCCACTCGGCCCTGGTGGTCGGTCCAGTTCCTGGCCTCCGCAGCTTGCGATGTATCTTCCACTCAGCCTCCACAGACAGTAGTGTTGCCCCTTGATGAGTAGCCCCCAGATCAGAGAGATGTGGCTTCAACGAATTAGTGGACGAGATCGAGCCCCCTATGATGACATAAATTTTGACCAATCATGTGGGCGGAGAACCGGCGGCAGCTGGGGTCGTTATCTCGTCACCGACGTAGTCCCTCAGTTTTAACTTCGACTGCCTAGACTAACATCTGTGGTCTATTCTAGTTTAGGTGGTTCTCTCTGAATTACTGAAATTAACCTAATATACCCTACCGTTACTAGGACTAACTGTAAAATTTCTATAAAGTAATTCAAAGAATTTTAATAATACCCCCATCTCACTAGATGGCGATTCCGCTGCGATCGTCAAAAATCGACAAAGCGTGGTATATCGTAGCTTGAACGTGGCTTGATCTTTTCAATCTCCGTCGTACCTTGATCTTTTCTGAAGCGGCAAGGATCGCCACCATCTTCCTGGTCGCCACAAAATTTTGAACATGTTCAAAACTTACGTAGCGAGATCGCGGAGGTGCTAAAGCGCATCATAATCGAGTCAAGAGCGTATTACAAACGACATATTCGTAGATGTAACGAAGCTCCAACGCACAAAGCGTAGTAGAAGCGCATTAAAAGCGGCACCGATCGCCCGTGTTTTTCAGGCCCGTTCCCAAGACCATTCTGCTACGCTGCTTCCGTTTACGAGGCGACTGCCTTGCGCTCGACACGCTTCACACCGTTTCCACCACGACGCTTTCCCTTTGGGTGGCATGTGGCACACGTTCTCAGCCCGCTGCAGGCATTCGCGTTGCGCTTTTGCTGCGCCGCTGATGACTGGCCAGCGATTGAGCAGCGACCGTCTGCGCTGCTATGAAACAACGTGCCGATGGTAGCGGATTATCACATTTTCAACAGATTACGAGGCGACACCACGACGTTTTCAAATATACTTCCCAGAAAAAGGACCAAAAAGGGAAGCTGCCCAATCTTTTATGCGGGCGGTCCAAGAGGAAGCGAACAAGAGGTTATGGTGGTGGTAGAGGAGGAGGAAGAGGAGGAGGTGTAGTAGGAGGATAAATAATCTAACTGCTGAGCCAGCTTGAAAGAAAGAAAAAGAAAAAAAAAAGACGCTCGCATGTCTTGATGACGAAATGGGTTACCTCCGCAAAAATATATAAATTGAATATGTTTTAAAAATAGAATGAATTCTAACTACAGTGACAGTAAACAATATTAAAATTTTAATGATTCGATCACTGATGTATTGATTGGGAAAGCACACTTTATGGGGATTCTGGCATTGTGCCCCCCCCCCCTTATGAGTGCTCTCACATCAGTAGACTACTTCTTGAAAGCAAATTTGAAAGGAATTTACCTAACAATTTTGAGTGACAAACTTTTGTGGAAAAAAATAAAATATAAAACATTTTTATGCTCTTTTATGAAATCTGGATGCATCCCTCATATTAACTATTAGGCTCATCGACATCTTTTGAGTGAAATTTTAATATATATTGTATATTGTGACTTAAGTGACAGCCAGGATCGGACCCAGTATCTTTTTGGCCTCCTCCTTCTACTGTCCTCGTATCAGGTCCTCGTATTCAACTTCTAATTGAAGTTGTTGTATAATGCTAAGATGTATAAGTCCAACCAAATTCTGGACATCCATCTAGGTTGGCAATCGACTGAAAAATGTCTCATGTGCCGCGATCAATATGCCGATTGCTTGAAATCGTTTCAAGAGCCCATCATGAACGTAACACAATCGTTCCATTCGTACCACCACCGTACCGAGGTCCTAATTAGCGTATGGGCCTCGTTGTACGGTCGCTTTGATCGCAGAAGCAGCGCATCACATCTGCCTCAAATCGTGGCAAGAGAGTGGCAGCGTCGTACTACCAGCGTATTACCATCGCCTTCAGCGCAGGTCCGTCGCAGTGAAGTTGTAGTGCAATCGCCTCGCAGGCTAAAAATAGAATTCGAGGACGATTCTGCTACGCTTTGCGGGATTTAGACAGATCGCCATGGTCGCCATGAACGCCATCCTAGTGAGATGGGGCCTAACGGATGAGTGCATAAAGCAACACATTCTATTAATAAAAGACACTTCCTGTGCATCTGTACACCTACATTCATCAATGCTTGAGCACTTCTGGCTATTTATAACTCATGTACATGTATGAAAATGCTTCACCAAATAAGAAATGTTTCTAACACCTGTACAAAATATGACATACACTTGTACTCTAAGGGGGGGTTACACTGTAAAAGAAATTATGAATCAGTAGTTAATACTTAATGAGTAGTTGATACTTAATAAGTAATAAGTAGTTAATACTTAATGTGGAGCGTTGTGGCCCAGTGGATAAGTCTTCTGGCTTTGAAACAGAGGGTCAAGGGTTCGAATCCCAGCCATGGCGTAATTTCCTTCAGCAAGAAATTTATCCACATTGTGCTGCACTCGACCCAGGTGAGGTGAATGGGTACCCGGCAGGATTAATTCCTTGAATGCATGAGCGCTGAGAGGCAGCTCGAGCTAAAGCCGGGGTAATAATAATAACAACGCGCCTCGGAATAGAATATTTCTAGATAGATGGCGCTATATAAATGCCTATTATTATTATTATTATTAATGAATATAAGTAGAATTTATAATTTGTAATTATTTTTCTTTTGCTCAAGTAGCTTTAACTTGTCTTTTAATTTACTTGATTTATTTGGGTTCAATATACCAGGGGCGTCGATCCATTTTTCAGATTGGCGGGGCAAAATCATGAATCAACTTTCCAAAGGCGCTCGATCACACAAAACAAACTCACACACACACACACACACATGCCTATATATAAATATATATATATATATATATATATATATATGCGATTGCCTGCCCCCCCCCCCCCCAGGATCGACGCCTCTGCAATATACATTTAAGAGAAACCCAGATACAGCCCGCCAAATGACGTTTTGGCATCCCCTCTTCAAATTGTTTTTGCTCACTCATGAGTGAATGAGAAATAATCTAATATGCTTTTCACACTGCACTTTTTGTCCTAAATTGGTGGGGCTAAGGGGGGGGGGGGGTCTTAGCCCAACCAATTTCCCGGGGTTAAGCTTAGCCCACTTCGTTTTCACACTACGTTTTAGCAAAGTGGGCTAGCACGGTAAGTAGAACGGTACTATCTGTCCCTGTAAAAAAGCAGGGTTAGCCAGCAGGCGCGCCGGAACACTTTCAGTTTTTTTTTGGGGGGGGGCAAAATCCCGAAGGGGGCACAATATTTTTGATAGCGTGAGATACCGAAGCGATCGAGCGGGAGAGGCTGTGGGACCCCCCCCCCCCCGGTAAGGATTTTGTGTAAAAATGGAGTATAAAAGTTGCGTTTCTAAAAGCATTAAAAAATAAATTTCTTGAGAATTAAACAGTCTTGAAGTTCTCTTTGCTCCTTCTGTTTCCTCCCTTCTGACCCAGAATGGTGTTTCTTCATGATCAGGGTCGCAGTTCCAGCAAATTACGAGTAGTCAGGCAGCATATGTAATTTACTTCGACAAATTGGCTAAGTCTGATTTTTCACTTTTATGTGATTGGTGGCATCACAAGGAACAACTTTCAACTTGGTGACAAATTTCTAAAGGTCATCTTGACCATGTTAGTGGTCAAAATGGGGGTCAATAGGGGTCAATATTTTGAATTGCTCCAATTCTGTCGAGTGACACATTAAATTGTTTGTCTTGTTACACTGAACAAAAAACTGTACACAACCATATACTTTTAACCTCCCGTTAAAAAGTTATGACCGGCAATGTCAAAGGTCAACGAACTTTCGTTAAATAGAAAATTACACTGAAGGTGTTAAAGGGGAAGTTCACCCTGACAAAAAGTTTATTGTAGAAATAGCAGAAAAAATAATAAAAAATATTGCCGAAGGTTTGAGAAAAATTCATCAAATAATTAAAAAGTTATTAGAATTTCAATTATTTGATTTGTGACGTCATATGCGAGCAGCATTCCTACATAGCGAATGGTAAAAAATCAATGAAATGTCATTTTCTCAGAAAATGAAAATGGTTTTCACTGTAACTTTTGTATGTCAATAGACAAATCATTTCACACCAGATCATGAAAAGAAAACAAAATTAAGTCATCAGGAACCATACAAAATTTGAAATTCATACATTTTATATTACATAACACATGGGGCAGCTGCTCGTTTATGACGTCACAAATCCAAAATTTTGAACTCTAATAACTTTCTTACTCTTTGACGGATTTTTCTCAAACCTTCACCAATATTTTTTACTATTTTTTCTGCTTTTTTTACAACAAAGTTTTCTTCAGGGTTAACTTCCCCTTAAAGAAAGATAATTTTTTCCGTGTTTTTATGCATGTGTATACTTTTTTATTTTCGATTTTGATAAGTCCATCGTCAGAAGTCCTTATCCAGAAGATATAAAGGGTCAAGACAACGGGTCAGTGAAAGGTCAAAAGGTCAACGGACTTTCATTGGAAGCCAAAATACACGTCTAAAAGCACGTAGAAGTTGAGAAGTCTTATTTTTTGTGGGTTCTTTATTGTGAAAAGTCTATATCTAAGAAGACATTTTATATGAAGGGGTCAAATGTGCTTATTTAGGGAAAAAATAGATAAACAGATGGACGTACGTCGAATACATTCAGTGTGGTATCATGGTATTGCATGAATACTTTGAAACGACTTGACAAACCCTAATGCCCTTTAAAGTCGTATCATCTTGAGTGCAACAAGCTCTTTCCGAGTTTCTTGATTTAGGAATTCAATTCAAGTTCAAATCATTTTCAATTTACTAGTCTTTGATATGTAAAGATACATTTCATCCATTTGCTTTGTACATAAGATTTTAATCAACAGAAAGTATGTAATGTATTGGGGTATATATGTGCACTATGTTAACAGACACATCGATTGATCAGTGCTCCCAGCTCCAAAGAAATATGCCTTCTTATTTGGATTAACTAACGAAGAAGGTAATATGGTAAGGATTGAGGATGATATGATAAGTTGGACTCCAACTGCTCCTTAATTAATTCTAATGTGCGAGTGTTATATTATTTCCGGACAAAGAGGCAACATCGCGCAGGCATGCTCATTGTAGTCAGTCACGGATGTCCATCATGCTGATGTGATATATTCTGACCATTACTCAATCTCTGGAGCCAAGAAGGACTACACATTCCTGAATATGTGCTGCCTTTAACACGGCTTGTAATATTTTATCAAGTTTTTCCAGAGCATACAAAATGAAACTATACTTAATACCAGATGCAGATTTTGTTTTTGTTCTTTTGTCGTTCTTGTTTTTTCCTACTTTCTGAATTGCCTGGATGTTACTAGAAAGAATAATCACATATGCCATTGAAGTAAACCATGGCCATACTGCAGCGGAAAGGGGGGGGGGGGGCAGCTGCCCCCAGAAATTGTGAAGACTTGCATTTTTACTGAAAAATAAATATAACTGACCAAAAGTATGCACGAAATCCTTAAATTTCACTTTACAAAATGTTAAAAGCTCAGAACAGCACATGCGCCATAATTGTGTAGTCCTTCTTGACTCCAGAGATCGAGTAATGGTCAGAATATATCACATCAGCATAATGGACATCCATGACTACAATGAGCATGCCTACACGATGTTGCTTCTTTGTCAGAAATAATATAACCATCATACTTGAGGAGCAATTGGAGCCCAACATATCATCCTCAATCCTAACCTCATTATCTTATTCACAAGATAATTCAAATTAAATGTTAGGCATCTTTCTTAGGAGCTGAGAGCACTGATAAATCGATGTGTTTATTCTGTTAACATAGTATTATACTTATACTCCAATACATTACAATAATTTCTGTTCATTAAGATATTCTGTACAAAGAAATTGAAATAAGTACTTCTTTACATATCAAAGACTAGTAAATTGAAAATGAATTAAACTTGAATTGAATTCTTAAATAAAAGAAAAATCCCTGGTTGCACTTATCACATCGTGAAGATGATAAGATTTTAAGGGCACAGGGTTTGTCGTTTCAAGGTATTCCCGTAATACGATGATACCACACTGAATGTATTCGACGTCTATCTCTGTTTATCTCTTTTGTTCCTAAATAAGCACATTTGGCTCCTTTATATATATAATGTCTTCTTAGATATAGACTCGAAATAAAGAACCCACGATTCCCAGGCCACGAAAAATAAGACTTCTTAACTTCTAACCGCTTTTAGACGTGTGTTTTGGCTTCCACTGAAAGTTTGTTGACCTTTATTCGATCTTTTCCTGACCTTATCTTGACCCTTTATATCTTCTGGATATGGACTTCTGACGATGGACCTATCAAAATCGAAAAAAAGTACACACATGCATAAAAACTCGGAAAAATGAGCTTTCTTAACACCTTCAGTGTAATTTGCTATTTAATGAAAGTTCGTTGACCTTTGACATTTCCGGTCGTAACTTTTTAAAGGGAGGTCAAGAGTATATAGTTGTGTACAATTTTTTGTTCAGTATAACAAGACAAACAATTTGATGTGTCACTCTACAGAATAGAGCCAATTAAAAAAATTGACCCCTATTGACCTTATTTTGACACCTAACATGGTCAAGATGACCATTAGAAATTTGTCACCAAGTTGAAAGTTGTTCCTTGTGATGTCACCAATCACATGAAAGTGAAAAATCAGACTTAGCCAATTTTTCGAAGTAGCCGGTAAATCATGACATATGCTGCCTGACTAGAGCCTTATTGCAAACGAAATTGTTTCAAACAAACCAATGTAATATAAGCCTTTTAAAGACTTTAAGATGACAAACATGACCGTACGCAGCCGGGGGCCGCCGATCGAGAGGGCAAAAGTGTGCACGAAATGCTTCAATTTTATTCTAGAAAATGCAAAAGCTCCCCCATCACAAACCCCCTCGCTCTTAAGTTTCTTAAAAATTTAGGTCTTGCAGCCCCACCCACTCCCGGATTGTTTTTTTGTCTCACATGCGAAGCAAAGTGAGACTATAGGCGCCGCGACGGCGGCGGCGTCAACATCAAATCTTAACCTGAGGTTAAGTTTTTGAAATGACGTCATAACTTGGAAAGTATATGGACCTAGTTAATAAAACTTGGCCATAAGGTTAATCAAGTATTACTAAACATCCTATTAGAGTTTCATGTCACATGACCAAGGTCAAAGGTCATTTAGGGTCAATGAACTTAGACCATGTTGGAGGAATCAACATCGAAATCTTAACCTGAGGTTAAGTTTTTGAAATGTCATCATAACTTAGAAAATATATGGTCCTAGTTCATGAAACTTGGACATAAGGTTAATCAAGTATCACTGAACATCCTGCATGAGTTTCACGTCACATGACCAAGGTCAAAGTTCATTTAGGGTCAATGAACTTTGGCCGAATTGGGGATATCTGTTGAATTACCATCATAACTTTGAAAGTTTATTGGTCTAGTTCATTAAACTTGGACATTAGAGTAATCAAGTATCACTGAACATCCTGTTCGAGTTTCAGGTCACATGATCAAGGTCAAAGGTCATGTAAGGTCAATGAACTTTGGCCATGTTGGGTTTTTTTGTTGAATAACCATCATATCTCTGTAAGTTTATTGGTCTAGTTTATAAAAAGTGGACATAAGAGTAACCATGTATCACTGAACATCTTGTGCGAGTTAGAGTAGTATTCAAAGTCAGCACTGCTGCTATATTGAACCGCGTGATGCAGGTGAGACGGCCAGAGGCATTCCACTTGTTTATTTTTGCAAACGTCCATGAATAACAAAAGCTGGGATGAACCAGAGAACACAGCTGCCATCTCGATCTGATTAGTAACATGTAATGGGAAGAAGTTTTGGAATCTAAAATACATAAGTGCTAATATCATATGAGCTGAAATAGTATCAGACAAAAGCCTTCCAATCATGCCAATGAAAAGGAATAGAGGAAAATACGGGGCTGTGAAAATATCTTAAGACTTTTTTTTATAGTAGAACAGACTGTAACGCTTTTTTTTCTTTATATTCTTTATTTACATTTTTATTCATATCTAGGATAATATGAGTCCGGTCAAGAAGACACTTTCACAGATGATTTTATTTTTTTCATGTCTAAAACATCTCTAAGTTGCTTTCGAGTGGAATTCACCATTTTCACAAATTATAAATTATAATCCTTACACATGATTATTCTGTGTGTAATTTTCTGATAACATGTCTATATTGAGTTGAAATGACCTTGGTATTTTCTTTAGGGCACTGACTTGTTATCACTGTATTAACTCAATTTATATTTAGTTGAAAATGAAATAATTGAAACAAGTTTCTCGAGATGTTATGGTTTCTGGGCTTGACAGCTATGACGTAGATTCCATATGTTGCTCGAGTAACTAGTGTTCACGCGCGTTAGTGGTATCGGGTCCGGTCTGAGCGTTTCTGGGCGACCGCGCGTTTGTTAGACGACACAGCCATCATAGAATTATAAACCTAATCATTGGTGGACCACTATCAATTTGCCATTCGCTTTTAGTCTGAAATGTATTCATTAAAAGGTTAAACGTTATCACATTGTAATAAGATGGAAAATGGGCTTATCAAAGGTATGTTTCACAGAATAACTGTTCGTCAAAAGACGCTAGGCTTACTATGATAATGTATTTGGGCAATTTTTTTTTCATTTTTGACAATGGAAATGACAATTTTCAGGTGGAAAAGTGCCTTCGTTTACTTTTGTCCTTAAATAATTTATAATTTTTCTACTTTCAGGGGGGCACATGGGGGGGGGGCAAAATCTCGTTTTGTCCCCCAAAAATGTTATTTGGGGGGGGGCAAGTGCCCCCCCCCCCCTCCCCGCTTCCGGCGCCCTTGTTAGCCAGCATATTGCGGTGCTAGCACCACAGTGTGAATCGAAACCGGGCTAAGCAATAGCCAATCACAGAAGTCGAAAGTTCACGTTAATCACGCGCTTTATGGTAAAATCATCAATATTCATGAGCTGTGGGATAGTCCGGGGTTAAGGCGTTAACCCCGGCTAAGCAGATAGTATGGGGTTAAGAAAGACAGTGTGAATCCATAAAAAGATAGTATGGGGTTTAAGGATAGTATGGGGTTAAGGAAATGCAATGTGACAAGCATATTAGTGATTTTAGATGAAAGAGGAGATTCTAAGCTTTACAATGGTAGGTCATTTGTCTATTGTATTTATGATTAAGTAATGATAAATCTCGGTTTCGTTTTTTCTGGGACGCACTGTATTGTTCTCACTGTTTTATTTGTAAGAATGAAACGATCGCGTGTAAATATCAATGTAAAGGCGCTGTCACACCTTGGCGTTTTAGACAGCATATGCCCGACGTATGAGGAATTTGGCGAATACGCTGGCGTACGTCGAATACGTTACGGTTAAGTTTTGCATGCGTTAAGAGTACGCTAAAACACGCTGGTATACGTCGGCATACGTCGAAAAATCTTGTGCAAGCACAAAATTTTTCGACGTATGCCGGCGTATGGCTCATGCGTCCCGCATACGCGGGTCATAAGTTGTAGGCAAGTTACGCGATCGTTGATACACGTTGACACACGTTACTCGTAAGTTACTCATAAGTCGATGTACGTCGAGATAATGTCCAGCGTACCCTAAAACTTACTTCTAACCTATGAGTAACGTGCTTTGAACGTATGTGTAACTTAACTCCAACGTTAATTGACGTATGAAGACGTGCTCGGACGACCACAAAACTTACTGAACGTGTTTATAACTTACAGCTACCGTATAATGGCGTATTGACAACGTTTATCATGTTTATAGGAATTGGTCTATAAAGGTGGGGTTCACAGGAGTTTTCTTCGGCATGGCGGTGGTGTTGATAGGTGATGTATCGTGCGGTTATGATTTGAATAGTCGAGCTGCAGCCTTTTTATAGGCTACGACACGTGTTCGTCAGCAATACGCTGCCGCGCGCTATGCGTAAGTTAGGCTATCGTATAGGGCATAAGTTGTGTACGCCAGCAATATACGCTAAGCATTTGTTGGAATACGTTACTTATAAGTTAACGAAGCGTTCGATATAAGTTACTAATACGTTATGTATACGTCCAACTCGTTATGAATACGCTAAGTATACGCCCAGAGTTGAAAAAAAATCAAAGTTCAGCGTATGCCAAAGTTTTAGAGAAATTTTGATACGTCGGGCATACGGTGTCTAAAACGCCAAGGTGTGCATGGTGTGACACCACCTTTAGTTACCTATAATGGGCGTTGTGGCGTGCGTCTGTAATCCAAGCTGTGGGGAAGTTACAAATTGATGCAGAGGTTCGAGCCCTGGTCACGTCTTTCGGATGGTGACGTTAAAGGTCGGTCCCAGACGTAAATAATCATATCTGATTGATACACGTCTGACAAACTCAAATACACACACACACACAATATACATATAACAGGTAAGTGAAAATGCACAGTCTAATTTTTGGATAAAAGATGTCTAAGATGAAAATGATGCCACTAAAGTAAAAGTGGGACTATGGGGGAGCGGACTTTCGAATAACATTTTAGTGATTGTTTTTACTAAATTGAATTAAGTTATTGTAACTTAATTTTCTTGAGTGAAATGGAAGCAAAGATAATATATAAAGTTTACTTAAAACTGCCAAACTCATAAATACTTGAATAAAAATAAGGCAATCTGTTGAAACAATTTTATTGAGTAATTTCAACTATTTTTTTTTACAGTGTATCAAACGTTTCAAACGCTTGCTTTTGAAATATTCAAAACATATGCACATGCCTGTCTATAAGCCCACCCTAACCTGGACCAAGTAAACATGTTTAACACATGTTTAAACTTTAACTGAAACATATCTTTAATTAAATTTCTTTCCTGACAACTGGGCATTACACCAATTGGCTATTAGACCAAGTGATGTTAGACTAACCGTCTGTAAACCGGCGGATCCAGGGGGGCCTGAGGTTCCCCTCCCCCTCCCTATTGGCGGAGCAAAAAAAGGGGGGAAAGAAAGAAAAAGAAGGGGAAAGAGGAGAAAAAAGAAGGGGAAACATAGGAGGAAGACGAGTGAATGAAGAGGGGAAGACTTGGAAATAATTTTCAAAATCTTTCATATCACTGAATACATTCTTCGCCCGCGGTCGCATTACTAAGCTTTTAGGTAATTTCCATATCTTGCTCAATATGGAGCTTAGATTACCAAATTTTGAAGTCAATAATACATGTGCAAAGCATATTATAGCTCGGAAATCGAACTTTCATTATTTTGTTTGATTTACAAATTGATTTTTTAAAAGTGCTCTGTTAAAATTTCTTTTTTATGGTATGAATATTAAAATGTTCTGCTCGCGCTGGCAAAATTAAATTTGTCAGGTACCTATATTATTTTCCTGTTTTTCATAGTTCTCAAAATATCCCTATTCAGGCCACACTGTCAAAACGCATCAGCTAGCGCTGCACACTCGCATTTTGATTGGTGAGTTATGTATATCTCAATATTAATTCTATAACAAACTACTTAAAATCTCAATTTCATGACAGTTTATCAAAAATTTCGGCTTGCGATTTGCGCTCGTATTAATTGTTGAAAATATATTAACACATGCATCTTATTCATAATTACAAAAGTGCTTTAAATGTCCAGTTTTCAACCCATATTATTAACAGATTTCGTGCTTCTCATTACGCTTATTAGATTGGTAAATAAGATAATTCAATAATCAAACTGTCCCTTTTTTCAGAATGGAAAAGTTTCATCTCGCACTTAGGAAAGGAAATAGAAAGATAGTCATCATTTTCGTATGATGACAGAATGTCCCAGTCCTATGTCAAAACTCAAAGGAATAATATTGAAACTATCAGTTTTTTTCAACTGATATATCCACCTCACAACTTTCCTTCTAAGTGCTTGAAATACGTACAGAGCTTAAATTGACCCTTTTCAGATCGGAATATCAAATATTTTAAGCTCGCACTCCGCGCTCGCTTTATTGATTTCCATGATTAAAAAAGTCTTTTTAATGCCCAGATTCTAGATCGCGTATGTTTTTTTTTCAGATACGCATGCAGCTTATTCTCTATTTAAATCATTACCCAACAAAAAAATTTGCTCGCGCTTTGCGCTCGTATAATCAATGTAGAAAGATTTTCAATTACTCATCATGTTCATGATTTAAAAAAACATGAATAGAGTTTCCCATTTTTAGGTATAAATCTCGAATTTTTCGCACTATTTAAATAAGGCTTATAAGATTATTATATATTTATGTTGATTTATAAGAATTAAGCTTAAAAGTGATTATTACGACTACCCCTTCAAAGAAACAGACAAAAATCAACTTCGAACGGCCGATCGGGAAAATGTGGCCGAAAGAAAATTCCGCCCCCCCCCCTATTGGTGTTGGCGAAGGCTGGATCCGCCCGCTGCATATGATAAAGATTGATAGATGAAAGGAAGTCAATTTCAATTTATTTAGGGTACCTTATTTAAAAAAGAATAATTTGTCATGATATATCCGAAGATACTTTTGGCTCCTCAGTTTATGTTTCTTTTCAACTTGACCACAAATGAACTCTCTTTTCTTTTGAATGTCCTTACTCAAAGACAAAAATTAAATGTATATATCTTCAACAAAAATATCATTTATTCTGCTTCCTATAATTAAAAACATGAAAATGTAAAACACATTTTTCGTTTTGCCTTTGTTGACAGTTTTGTCAAAGAAATTCATCATTAAAATTGTCTTTATAATATCGTGACAAATTTTTCAATAAGTAATAAATGTTAATATTTTAATCCATTCTACTTTCGACTATTTGAATTTTGTTGGTGTCATATTAGATTAACGTCTAACTGAAAAGAACTTCTAAAGCCCAAATTTATCAAATCTGATGAAAAAATAAAAACACTAGTATATTGTTTTGACAATTTCACACTTTTTCATTATTGGAGCAAAAGGGTTAAACGATTTAAGTTTATAAAGTAAAGTATATGACATCACCCACTTCATTACATGCACGTAGGCCTATATTGTCAACACGAAACCTTTCAAGGAATCCACTGTGTGAATTCACACTGATCTTCTAAAGCTAGTGTACAACAATACAAAATGAGAAGATGAGATATGTTGGAACCAAAAAAATTCCTAAGTTAGGACTCGTAAAATATAACAAATGTTATTCCATTATGAAAAAAGAAAGTATGGCCTTTGTTTTGTACGTATAGATGCACATTGCGATCGGTCAAAGAGTAAACGTTACTCTTTTATATTGGTTATTTCTTTTGAATAAAATATTTTGATAAATAGGTGAATTTCAGGCCTGAATAGAGGCCTCAAACAGAGTTTTCTTCCTCTGTTCTCTCTTGCAAATTGTGCCAAATTTTGTGTTTTGGGCACAAACATTATTTATATCATCAGAAAGCTCAAAATATCTCTATTTTCATACAATGTCACTCTTGATATGTGACACTTTTTAGATGGGTCAGCAGCCAGCCTTTTCCATCAAGATGCAAGACGAGATTCTGAAATTTCTGAGTAACATAAAAATCTAGAATTCTGATTGGCTGAATAATGTTTTCAGAACAGGCGCGTTAAGAGATTGAAGAGGCCCAGTGTGGGGGGACATTGGAATTTGCGTGGGTGTGTGGTATCTATGACCAGTTAGAGAGCAGTATTCTTGTTTTGTAAATATACTTTACTTGGCCTATGAAAAGCTGGCTGCTGACCCATCTAAAATACCTCTGCTTATAAAAATTATATCATATTAAAGCTTAGATCTTTAGCTTTATCATAATTTAAAAATCAAGGGTAAGAACAACAACTTTTGTTGCATGAAAATAATTCTTTTGTTTCATGTATTATATTACAACATCTTTTTAAGAATCCAAACACATGACCTAAAATAATGATTTTTCTTCTTTATAAAGATACCAAAACGTGAAATTTCGTTAATATTTAAAGCAATGGCAAAATAAAAAGAGGTGTTTTGGTCCGCACCAAGCTCATGAACAATGCAAAACCACTCTAGTCATGAGTATCACTCGGGCTTGCCGAGTGAGTGTCAGCGCTGAACCACACAAAAATGAGTGAGATTTACCTCATTTTTTGTGTATAATCAAATAAGAAATATAAAAATTATTAAGAGTACAATTAAATATTGCAATTCAGGTTTATATACATCGTCAGTGCTAACATGGCTAAATATGTTTTCCCCATTTTATATAAGTCAACCCCCCCCCCACCACCACCACTATTGTTGGTTGCTGTCTGGTCTTATGTCTTTAGCCCCCGAAATTCTACAATTTCAGGATGCTGGTTTCATAAATATATATTTTTCTTTTTTACAAAATGCCCTCTTGACATATCAAAAGGGGTTTTGCTCCATGGACCCCAACCGTCAAGGGGCTTCGCGCTATGGGAAGAAGACAATTTTTAAAAAATGGGGAAAAAGGGAGAAGAGAGAAATTTCAGCAAGTTAAGAAGGAAAAGAAATGTGAATGAAATAAGGGGAGGGAAATAATTACAAAATGAAAAAAGAGTGTCGCTGGGGCGTGCACAATACGCCCGCATATAACGCGGAAAATGGAGTTTATTGGTAAAGCAAGAAAAGTGGAAGGTGGCGACTTGTCCTATTGATCTCAAAATCAATAGGCTTCCTAGGATAAATGGTAGTATCATACACACCAAATTATATTAGACTAGGTTAAGTTTAACTGAAGTTATCGCGTTTACAAGGACTTTAGAAGGGTAACTGTGCCCATTACCTTTTGACCTCAAAATTAAGAGACTTCCTAAGATCCATGCTAGTATCATACCTACCAAATTATATGAGCCTTGGTTAAGTTAATCTGAAGTTATCGCGTTTACAAGGACTTAAAAAAGGTAAGATCAAAACATGTCTTTGTACCCATGACCTTTCGACCTCAAAATCAATAGACTTCCTGGAATCCATGCTAGTATCATAACTACCAAATTATATGAGCCTAGGTTAAGTTAGTCTGAAGTTATCCCGTTTCCAAGGATTGCAGACGGGTGAGACGAAAGCATGACACTGCGACCTTGACCTTTGGGCCTCAAAACTAATTATAGGCCGGCTTCCTGGGATCCATGCGAGTGCCATATATACACACCAAGTTATATGAGCCTGGGTTAAGTTAAACTGAAGTTATGTTTACAAGGAACAGACAGACGGACCGATACCGAGCGCGATACCATTAAATACTTCTCATTTTGGACGGCCATATACAATCTGGGGCCTATAGCACAAAGCTTAGCAATGATCATAGAACATTTTTATACGATTGATTCCATTGACTACAACGTACAATCAATCGTAAAAATCAAGCGTATCGATCAATCGCTAACCTTTGCGTTACGGGACCCTGATCACTTCGCGCTCGTATTCTAGCTATAACTATGCTCACGAAGAAAATTTGTAGCTTAGAATGTCCAGTTTAACCCTATCTAGGCCGGGGGGAGGCCTCGGAGCCCCCCCCCCCCTCAACGAATCGCGCGATATTTTCGCCGCGTGAAAATTTTTGACCGCGCCACTCGCTGACTTTTTACTTTCAAGTCTTGCGCAACTTTTGAGAAAATGATTTGATATCGCAATTTTTTTCATGTACGCTTGCTAAGAACACCACAAACAGTCTCTATTCCCAAAATTAGTATATTTGGAGCTTTATGATTTCGCATAGTAATTACCCATAAATTAGCATAATCACTTAATAGCGATTCGCATGAAATAAATTACTATACAATTTTGTAGATTATGTCCCAGGCAACACGCCTGCTAATTTTCGGCGCGATCGCGCGGTTGACGGCCGAGATCTCAGGGGGAGGCCCCCCCCCCCCCGCCATATGAACTCCCAAATACCCCGGCTTAGATAGGGTTAAGGTTGGAATATCAAAAATTTTCAACATGAAATGTTTATTTAAATACCCATCCTATTCATTATTATACTAAAAGTGTTATAGAATATCAAAATTTAAGGTCAGAATATCAATTTTTCCGCTCGCACTTCGCGTTTAGATACCAATACTCATCATTGTTGCAAAAGTGCGTTCAGAGGTCGGGGGGGGGGCGGTATTTTCCGAAAAGTACACAGGGGCACCAAAATCAGGTCGGGCAAACTTGGTAGAAAATCCTGAATACCCACCTGCCTGATAAGATATCTCATATTGTTTGTATGAAAAACAAAACTTAGACCACTTAAAATTTCATTGTATTTTGAGCGCAGTAATCGGCAGCAATTTGTTGAAATAGTTATAACAACCAAAAATTGTCACTTAATTACACTAAACATGCTGTATCCTAAAGAGTCAATTTCCGATATATTGAACAAAAATGGGCAACAAAAGATAAATTTCTTGGAAAAATATTGCATGGTGGTATTCTAGAGAACCTTATCTTTGCTTAGAACATTAAAAACAAAACTCATTTCATGTCGCAAAACTTGTTTTTGGCGCACTTTTGCTCACTCCTGTCCCTCTGTGCGACACCCCACGAGTATGGATTAAATGGTTAAATACAGTGTATACTGAAATTATTTGGACAATGTAATTTGAGTGACTTGTGCTGGGAGTTAAAACAAAAGAAAACAAATTGTAAACTGACTTTCATAAAATCTAATGAATTAAAATACCACGTGAAAGAGAAAATTGTGGCCTTTGTTTTTCATCTATTTTTTTCATAAAGTGTAATAGGATATTTCCATACTTTCTGTGATCACTGAAACACAACTAGAATTGTTCATGACTTATTCCTTATTTTTTCTGGAAGATGAGTTTTATATGCTTTCATATGAAATTCTGATCCTTTTCAGTTTTCATCTGCATGTTTTACTTCTTTTGACAGGATATGACATATGAATCTAATAACAATCGTTTTCTGGACAGTCCGGTTAATATTTTTTTTTATAAATATAAGAATTTATGCCAAAATTTCCATGTTTTTAGGCAAAAATTTGCTTGTGCATTGATAATTTTCTGTTTTGTCTTTAATATCAACAATTAATGCAAAATATCAGCATTCTACACGAAAGAAAATATTTTAACGAAAACATTGATAGGCTTCATGACAGTATTAATGTCTTAACTTGCTTAGATATAGGGAAAATACCCCAAAATGTATTCCCCGATATTGCTGTAAAATGACACCAAAATAGCAACCTCCGTCACTAGTCACACTAGTGATACCGACTACAATGCGCTCGCTGGCTTGTCTATCAAAAGAGTACAATAGACTCTCTTGCCTCGCCCGTGTTCATGGTGTTGGTGTGACTAGCACGCATAAATGCATGTAATTCGCGTCGCGTTAGAAAAGTGCATATTACCTATATGGGTATGAGGGCAAAAGGCGTTTTTTACATATTAAAGCAAGTTTTATGTTAATAAAACCTCTTGGAAAAGTTAGAGGAGGCATTGCTCTGCATGTCGCAAGCAATTACATTCGGGCAACTTAAAACATAGTACCACAAGAGCCTCTCGAAGGTACCCCACCATTATCCGAAGCTTGACTTTTAAAATATCTTGCATTTTGCAGCTCTCAATGTGGCAAAATGATGCTTCGCATAGATAAAAAAAATTATTTTCTTGAAATCACTTAGAGACGGAAGAGTAGGCTTTTCTCTATCAGCAAAATTTAGAGAAGTGAGAGCACAGCAAAGCCTACCCTTTCAGGGGGCTGCCCCAACGGTCACCCAGCCCCTTTTCGTATTTTGCCCATTTCTTGGAAAATTCGACATTTTGGAGCTACACTGATGAAAAAAGGTGATTCTACTATGTAGTGAAGCCACTTTTATTGTTTTGAACCATTAAGAGTAGACATTCTATCTGCAACATATAAATAATTGCTAGAAAATCGAATCCACCCCCATCAGTGGGTTGCCGAAGACACCATCCCCTTTTTTCCGTATTTTGCAAATTTATGGAATAATCTGCAAATTTGGAGCCCCCACTGAGGCTAAAAAGTGTTTCTGCTAAAAAGCAATAAATTTTCATTGTCTTAAAATCACATGGAGACGAAAGAGTTGCCTTTCCTCTATCAGTTACATATAAAGAAGTGCTGGTACAGCAAAACATACCCCCATCAAGGGCTCCCGAAGTTATCCATTCCTTTTTACCGTATGTTACCTTTTTATTAGAAAATCTGCGGATTTGGAGCCCACATTGAGGCACAAAAATGTTTCTCCTAAATAGCAAACCACTTTCATTGTCTTAAAACACCTTGGATGCAAAAAGTAGTTATTTTCTCTATCTGCTACATTATAACGAAGTGCTGGCACATCGAAGTCTTACCCCCTCAGGGCACGACTAAAGTCACCCAACCCATATTTCGCATATTGCCCATTTCTAGCAAAATTTGCCATTTTGGAGCCTCATTGAGACAAACGGCGTTTCTGCTTTGCAGAAAGTCCCTTTTATTGTTTTGTAACTCATGGGAGGATTTTCTCCAACTTAATTTGAAGACGTGCTTGCACACAGAAGCCTATAGCCTATATACCCCGTCAGAGGCTGCCGACCCCCCCCCCCCACCCTTTTGCCTATATTCCCTCTTTATTGGAAAATTCGAAAATTCGCAGTGTTGATGCAAAGAGGTATTTCATTGATGCAAAAAAAAGGTATTTCTGCCCCATTGATGCAAAAAAGGTATTTCTACTATGAAGTAAAACCACTTTTATTATTTTAACTCCCCTGGGTTGGGGATGAAAGAGTATAGGCTTTTTTTAAATAAAGAAGGGCTGGCACATCGACGCCTACCCTCTTCAGGGACTGCCGAATATTAAGTTACCCCATCCTGTTTGTCCATTTTGTCTAATTATTAGAAATTCGTCATTTGGAGTCACCATTGAGGGTGTTTCTGATATAATAGTACAGTCACTTTTATGTTTTAAACCACCTGGAAATGAAAAAGAAGGCTCTTTATATATACATATACATATATACAAATGTCCAATTTAGTTTTAAGATCAATATTTACATAACAAAACAATAAAATTTAGTTTTCAGATTTACGTTCAACAAAAATTATAATTAAAACAATGCATGAAATCAATCTCTTTTTGAATATTCATTCGCAACAATATTCAAATTTTAAATTGAACGATCAAATTTAAAATATAGATTAATAATAACAGAATCAAATTTAGTTTTAAGATTTAAGTTCAACAAATATTATATTTAACACGATGCATGAAATCAATTTCTTTTTAAGAAGATTCATTCGAAATATTCAAATTTTACAATGAACGATAAAATTTAAAATCAACATTAACATTTGCACATTAAAAAAGAATCAACTTTATTTTTAAGATTTACTTTTCAAAACCAAACGTAAAATTAAAAAAAAATCTTTTTAAAGATTCATTAGCAACGATGTTCAACTTTTACAATGGACGAGCAAATATAAAATCAACATTAACATTTGCACATTAAAAAAGAATCAACTTTATTTTTAAGATTTACTTTTCAAAACCTAACGTAAAATAAACAAAAATCTTTTTAAAGATTCATTAGCAACGATGTTCAACTTTTACAATGAACGAGCAAATTAAAAATCAACATTAACATTTGCACATTAAAATAGTTTTAAGATTTAAGTTCAACAAAAACTATATCTAACACGATGCATGAAATCAATTTCTTTTTTTAAAAGATTCATTCGCATTAATATTCAAATGTTACAATGAACGATCAAATTTAAAATCAACATTAACATTTGCACATTAAAAAAGAATCAACTTTATTTTTAAGATAAAAATTAAAAAAAATCTTTTTGAAGAATCATTCGCAACAATATTCAAATTTCAAAATTAACAATCAAATTTAAGATCAACATTAACATTTACACATTAAAAAAATCAATAATAGCTAAAGTGAAAAAAAAAGAAAAGAAAAGAGAATGAATCATTCTGATTTACCTTTGTTAAACTGAGAAAACAATAGAGCTGGACATACATGTGTATTACAAAAGCGGTCCCATTTTCAGTTCAGGTAATTCTTTGACTTTTCTCTTGACATGTGATTGTGTGCCTTTCTTTTTAGTTCCGGAATTGAAGAATTCAGCGGCTTCGGCAACGCAGTAGTCGTATTCATCTTCAAACATACCATGCACGTTGTACACTTGATTAGCAAACCAAAAGAAACGTTCTTCGGCGAGCATATTCAATGCTTTATCAAAATACTTGTCAACTAATTCTTCCCATGGCAGTGAGATGCAATCCTCGTGGTCCTTCTGACTTGGATATTTATTTTTGCATCCTTCGCATGACTTATGAACACTCTCATTGATGAGACCAGATATGGCCTTAACTGCCATGAGGACGGGTGACGCTGGATGACTGCATGCCTGCATCCTCCTTATCCATTGGCGGCGGAGCAGATTATCTTTTGTGTTTGGGGGGGGGGGGCGGCTATTGTTGCGTCCCCCCCCCCAAACACAAAAGATAATCCTCTGCTCCGCCGCCTATGTCCTTATCCCGATCCTTCTTATCAACATCCATGCTCTGGTTTTCCGTTTCTTGCTCCATCACCTCATCGAAAGAAAGCTTCTTGCAAAGGCTTTGTAGCTCTTGGAGAACTTTTTCAGATATATCTACCTCCATCTGAACCGATTGGGTTGGTGGAGTTGGAGGAGAGCTACGTCTCGTTGTAGGTGTCGTCACTCCTTCTATGATAGCGTGTTGCCTTCGTAGTCGATGACGGCGGGTTGCTGGCGCTTTCGGGGGAGATTTGAGCAGTATGATGTCCGGTGTTAGCATCTTTTGGGATGATGCCTGGGATGACCGGCGACTAGATACCGTGGGTGAAGTTTCCATAAGTTGTTGATCGAGTTCGGCGAGGGCAGCCTGGGTACAGAAAGAGGATAAAAGTGTCGATCAGTCAGGGAAATGTGAACTTACACATACATTTTTTTAATGACGTTTTAAAAAAAAAATGCGCAAGACCAATGAATGTTAAATTCATGCCATGTAGAATCTATTTCTTTACATTACTGAATGCTCTTACAGCATTGCTTATTTCAAATTTTGCGCCAACCAATTTCCACCAATTTTCGGTAGTTAAATTGATGCCTTTTTTTCCCGGGAGCATTCTGTTAGACCCATTCATTGTATAGTATTCTCGGACATTCACGCATGGGCGGAAATCCCAGGGGGGAAGTGTCCCCCCTACCATTTTGGAAAGGGGGGGGGGAACATAATATCAAATGTCCCCCCTACTATTTGTGGTCTTTTATTATGGAAAAAATACATAATTCAAAATCGAAATTATACACATGTATCCTCGAATTTCGAAATATATGTAAACAGAAAGTTTTTGTTCAGAACTTGGATAGGAAAACAAATGGTATATACCGGCCCGACTATTCTCGTATTCGCATCTAGTCCTAGTCAAAGAGTGATGACATTGATGACACCGATGGCCATTATCAATTTCATAACTAATAAAAATGACGAAAAAGGAAAATCGCCTCTGGATGCTTATAAGTAAATTAAGTGCATAGATGGTAGACGAGAATGTTCCATAAACCGTTAAAACATACCTTTGTTAAACCAGTTCATTTTCCCTTTATTTCAAATTTACTTGGAATATAAAAATATTTTCATTGTTCGCGTACTCAGTAAAAAGAATAGTTTTCATGAGTTATGATTAATCCTTCGCAATGAATTTTAATTATGTTGAATCCCCCAAAATCTGTTTTTAAATACTCTATTAACGAGACTTTTATATTCCATTTTTACACAAAGTTCCTGCCGTGGGAGGGGTCGTCATAGGTAGATCAAGGGGGCGAAGCGGCGGACCGCCCCCTATTGGCGGCGCAAAATAGGAAGTGGAGGAGAAAAATAAGAAAGATAGGATGAAGACGAAAATTGAATGATGGAAAGGGGAGGGGAGTAATTGGAAAAAAGAAGACTTTCAGGTCATAATATAAAAATAAAAAATTCGCTCGCGCTTTGCATTAATACACAGCCATCTCTTTATTTCAAAACGTGCTTATTTTGTTCACTTTTTAGATCGGAAATATATAAAGTCAAATAATTTATTTAGAAAGATATCCATCTTTAAAAAAAAATCAGCTTGCGCTTTGCGCTCGCATTGCTTATTGAGATAAACTGCTTGTTCTTTATTTCAAAAGTGCTTGAAAGATCCAGTTTTCAGACGTGAATATAAAAAATAATAATTTCGCGCTTCGCGCTCGCATCAGTAATATGGTTGAGTCAGATACTATCCTGTTTATTGCTATGAGGAAGATGACTTTTTTGGTCGGAAAAAAATCAGAATACGCTTCGAGCTCACATTAATTAAAATTAAGTTAGATAGCTACCCTGTCATTTATTTTATTTATAATACAAATTTTTAGGCCGGAAATGATATATCTTCAGCACAAACTTCGGGCTCGAATCTAATATTGTTTAGTAAAATTCCTATCATGTTCATGATTGAAAAAAGTGTTACGTTTGTCCAGTTTTTAGGTTAGAGAATAAAAAAATTTCAGCTCGCGCTCGGATTCATTGTTTAGATTCCTATTCCGTTCATTATTATGTGCTAAGAATGTCCAGTTTCAATATAGGTTGGAAAATAAAAAAACTTTTAGCTCACGCTTCACGCTCGCATTAATTGTTTAGATTCATATCCTTTTCATATTCTTTTTAAAGTACTAAGAATGTCTAGTATTTAGGTTGGAAAAATAAAAAAATTTCAGCTCGCGCTTCACGCTCGCATAAATTGTTTAGATTCCTTTTCTGTACATACTCTTTTTAAAGTGCTATGAATGTTCAGTATTTGGAAAATCAAAAAATTTCAGCCCGCGCTCGCATCTATTATTCAGTTAAATTCCTATCTTGTTCATGATTTGAAAAGTGTTACGAATGTCCAGTTTTTAGGTTGGAAAACAAAAACTTTCGCATTAATGGTTTAAGTAGGTTCAAATTTAGTTCATGATCACAAAAAATGTTCAGAATGTTAAATTTATATTTAACATTCTGGTCACAATTCAGGTAACATTCTGGTAACCCCTGGTAACATTCCAGGTCACAATTTATGAAATATTCCTTCTAAATAAAACGGTTTTGAGCCCTCTTCAAATTCACATTCATTGACATGTATTTCCCATGACTGAAATGACACCCAGCCTCTTTTCGCATTGTATACCCATTTTCTTTGCTTCTCCCAGATGCCTAATAAATAAAACAAGATGATAAAATATATTTACTATGCGAATCTTAACATAGCTGTTGCTGAAAACCATAATTCAAAAGTACACGTCATGCAGTAAAATATTTAACACCGTCATTAGTTTTAATTAAGTTGGTTGTAGTTGTTTGAAATGATTATTTAAACAAAAATATATATGAATAAACACAATAACACATCCCTAATATAAAAATAATATCATACTTCAACATTGAAATTTACCCTTAATGCAAGGAGGATGAGTCTTTGGTTTGAGTTTCTCCTGTACTTTCACCAGTGAAAGTGAAAAGTTGGCTGGGCGTGGAACATCGTGGGCGTGGTCCTCTGGTATCACAAGCTTAGGCGTATTCAGTTGACTGTTGCTCGTGGAGGCAAAAATATTCTCCGGTGTGTTGGTGGCCATCATGGTACAGGCGGTATAATGTAGATCTGTGCTCTTCAAGTACTGATTTGTAGCTCAGGGACTCAATGATCCTAGCGCAGAATTTACTTCACTATTTATGTATTCTTTAATACACGTTCCTATGGACCATCCCTCTCGGCCAATCAGAGTACATTTGATTTTGAATTGACCAATCACCAACAATCACCCCTTTTCATGAGCCAATCACAAGCAAGACGGTTAATTAACATTCAACCAATCGCTGATCTCGAAACTTCATTTTCTGACTAATAATTTATAAAATCACTCCTTGATGATGGAAGTGACTTTTAATTGGTCAAACACATAAGAAAACAAAGAAAATGTAAATTGAACGAAGGTCGCTAATTAACATTGGAAGGATGTTTTAACTGGTCAAAGGATGACTACTTAAAAACAAAGGGACGCTTAATTGGTCAAAAACAAAAGAAAACAAAAGGAACTTTAATTGGTCAAAAACAAAAGAAAACAAAAGGACTATTAATCGAACAAAGGCCATTAATTAACGTAGGAAGGACGTTTTAATTGGTCCAATTATGACTAATTAAAAACAAAGAGATTTTAATTAGTTAACGGATGTCTTAATTGGTATTAAATTTCAATGAATCACTCATTAACGACCAATTAAAATCAATTAAAAAGTCCCTGTCTGGTTAGACTAGCTTAAATACTAACATCCATCTCCATCTCATCTAAACATCAAGTGAATTACTTAGATCAATATTGTCCAAATATTGTCCATTATCACCCGAATCATACATCTGAGCTGGTCATTTACAAAACCGTATTGCCCTACATTTTCTGAATATCGGGAAGGGTAGGTATATTGTTTGTATTTTCCTCGGTCTCAATGCGCGTATTTACTTTGCATGCAGAGACGACGCAAAATATACCTTTGTATTTCCCTGGTCTCACATCCGGGCATTTGAGGATGCGTATAAAGAAATACGCTTCATAAGGATCCGCGCACCACGTCATAATAAAGACAACGCTGGATCCGAGCGCTTGCAAGTACGTCATAATGGTAAAGTGCAGAGCCTAGACCGATATTAACATGACACAAAAGAACTCTATTTTTAAAAGAAATATCCCCATTATCATGATTTTTGCTCTAGATATCTGATTAGGATGATAATAAAAATATTGACTGGCTCTTCTTTCGGGGAACATCAAATATATTGCCCTCGTCTAAAGACTCGGGCCAATATGATTCTTTTGCTGGCAATATATTTGATGTTCCCCTCAAGGCCAGTCAATATTATATAAATATTATCCAATATTATCCAAAATTGTCCAATCAGCTTTCATACGATGTAAAATTTCTAAGCGCTGTCATCTGTTTATTGACACTATTCAGAGCAAAGCGAAGACACGTCTTCTCCCTCAAAATTATCTCGTCATCAATCTGAGTTGATGAATTTGAATTTATATATATGTAATCTGGTGGGTTAATTAATACAATTGAAAGCCCCACCAAACAAATTCAAATTCAGATTAATGAATCTGAATTTGAACAAAAGCCAAACAAGTATACCAATTTCGTGAAATTGGATGAATTATTAGGGCAAGAAGTTAATACTAAAACAGTCGAGCATATAAATATTTTTATTTTCATTCCCTACTTCATTAAGAAATTATTCTAGTTCATGGAAAAGGTTGATATTCGTATCAGAGGGTCAATAAATTAATCATGTAACAATGATTTGGAACTAGAATTTCCAATCTCTATGAACACTTTGTTTATAGACATTGAAAATTCTAGACTCTGCATGCAATATTTTAACACAAGAGTTAATCTTGAACTTGAGAATTTGTGAAATTAAAAGCTATTTTATTTATCGTCCATCAACTCAAATATTTATAGAAAGCTTCCAAGCTGTAGTCAAATAATTCAAAATCCCTTTTATACACTTCATATAACTTCTGTAACTGATCTCTCGTAAGTTGGCTGTAATATTTCTTTAGAATATCCAGTGATGAACTATTCGTAGCTGATTTCGACGCTTGTGGGTATTTGACTGATGGGTCAACATTTGCCGATCTGAGGATAAAGTCTGCATCGTCGTCCAGTGTTTCATATTTCCCGATGATGTCATATTTGACGTCACAAGGTCTACACATCACACTTACAAGATTCCAATGCTTATCGAATGACAAAGGATTGGTGTCTATGAGATAGTCGACAAATTCCGAGAATTTGAGATCATACTTTGTTCTCAAGTTCGGTTTAATGAAGGCGGCCGCTTCAGCACCGCGATATTTCTCAATGATCGGGATTCCATACCTTTCAATCCAATTCACATCCTGTTTCGGCCACTTTCTCTGAAAAAGCAGTGAATTATTTGGTGCAAGCTTGTCTCGGAAAGCCGAAAGTACCCGAGTGAATGGGTGCCGAGAAAACATGAACTTGGTAAACTTTCGGAGCATGAACTGCCTATGGCTGATATTGGTGTACTGATGGAAGTAATCAAGGTATATTCTACCTCGTGTATTGGTTGGGAGTCTTTGAAGAGCTTTGATTCGGATATCATCTATGCCACCAATTTTGAGGAAGACGCTTTTCCAGTTGGTACAACCAACTTTAGGAACATTACAATATATGATGCCATACCTTTCGTTTACGATTAGTTCCTTGGGCGGGTCAAGGGCGGGGTCACGATGAGAATCCATGTTATAAATACACTCCTCTTGAAGATAATCAATTCTGTCCTTCATGACAACCGAGGTTCTTCTGCCTGCTTCGTTGATGTTAAAACCCATCACCTTAAAAGAACAAACAAAATAAAAGACAATCATGACGAATTTTTTGTTGATGTGGTTATGTTCGAGCTTTTACACCATCCTGTTCTTATCACATGTATTAATTGAATCCCTACAATGTAAAAAAAATTAAACAAGTGGAATGGCTCTGGCGGTCTCACCTGCATCACGCGATTCATTATAGCAGCAGTGCTGACTCTGAAAACTACTATAACTCGCACAAAAAGTCCAGTGGTACTTGGTTACTCTTATGTCCACGTTTTATGAACTAGACCAACACACTTACAGAGATATGATGGTAATTCAACAAATACCCCCAACATGGCAAAAGTTCATTGACCTTACAGGACCTTTGACCTTGTGACCTGAAACACGCACAGGATATTCAGTGATACTTGGTTACTCTTATGTCCAAGTTTAATGAACTAGACCAATATACTTTCAAAGCTACGATGGTAATTCAACAAATACCCCCAATTTGGCCAAAGTTCATTGATCCTAAATGACCTTTGACCTTAATCATGTGACCTGAAACTCATGCAAGATATTCAGTGATACTTGATTATTCTTATGTCCAAGTTTCATGAACCAGGTCCATATATTTTCTAAGTTATGATGACATTTCAAAAACTTAACCTTCGATTAAGATTTGGTGTTGACGCCGTCGGAAAAGCGGCGCCTATAGTCTCACACTGCTATGCAGGTAAGACAAAAAACGATGGATCGTCATAGCGTGTTTTTACAGGTATAAGGACGCTCCATCACATGTTTGTGCGCATCATGATCATGTGCGCGGACGTCGAGGGTGTATCAAAGATGTTCGTAAGTCCCGTCGTAAGTTAAGAGCGACCTTATGAACGGCTGGTGATCCTTTCTTACATGCTAAACCATCGTCAATGGTGCATACCATTTACCAAGAGAAAGGATCACCAGTTGTTACGGTCTTAAACTGTAAACTCTTGCTATAGTGTAAAGCTTAAATGTGTCCAGTGTGTGCGCGCACTGCCTCTGTGTTGTTTGGTACCATTTGTTTGTACACCAACACACCGGATGCACGCATAGGATCCACTGCATGCACACGTACACGATCGCCTATGATTTGCTCTAAATGAAAAATATGCTGCAGTTTTTTTTACCAGGTTATTATATGTCTTAAATCTCTTTTATTTTGTGATGAGAAAGATGTGTTTTTCTAGAACGGACTACAACTCCCCATCCCAAAAGAAAAACTTAAGTAGTTGGAAAATAGAAACATACATAGTGTTTGTGCGTGAATATTTTGTACTGAAGCGATATTCTCGCATAAACTCCCCATTCACTGTGCGCTCGTACATTATATTTGCCATAGAACACTTTTACGCGAACTTACCCGGTGAGTTACACTATAAGAACGATTCGCTTATACCCTTTTTACACAGGATTTTCTTAGCCCCGGACTATCGCTAATCCCGTACTATCCTTAACCCCGTACCATTTTTTTCCTTTTCACACACGCCAAATTGTTATTGCTAACCCCGAATAAGGAATGCTAGCTTTTCACACACGAAACTCGCTAACCCCGGACTAGTGGTTTTTGTCGATCATTCGTAGTACAAGTACTTCACTCGTACCCTTTTTACACACGCTAAAATTTCCTTAACACCTATAGTACGGGGTTAAGCTTAGCCCACTTTCGTTTTACACTAGCGATCTTAACCCCGTTCTATCGCTCTTAGCACCGCAATTGCTGGGATAACCCTGCTTTTTTGCTGGGCCAAATAATCCCGTACTAAAGATGGGGTTAGCCCACTTTGCAAAAATGCTGTGTAAAAAGAAAGTGGGCTAAGCTTAACCCCGTACTATAGTTGGGGCTAAATGGCAATTTAGCCCCACCTATAGTACGGGGTTAAGGAAATTTTAGCCTGTGTAAAAAGGGTATTATAAGATCGTAACACCAGTCGTTCTTAAAGTCGCTCTTATCTTACTCAGCTGTAGGTATGAGCTGATTTCTCCTCATCTGCATGAACTTCAGATCCGATGTGTTATTATGAAGCTAATAAACTGGAATTATTCCATGGTTCCTTTTTTTAATTCCTCTACACTTTAAAAACTCTAGTGCTGCAAAGTATAGTGAGACCACCTCTTTTGAAACCGACCACCTTGCGCGCATCAATAATAATAATAATAGCCAATTTTTATAAAGCGCTTTTCCCAGAATGGCTCAAAGCGCGTTACAGCATATTATTACCCCGGTCCGCATACATTCGTAATTCCGAAGCTTCTTTATTCCGAAGTTTCGGTTATTCTGAAAGTTCGTAATTCCGAAGGTTCGTTATCCGAAAACGGAATAAGGTTCGTTAGTCCGAAAACAAAATGAGGTTCGTAATTCCCAAGGTTCGTTAGTCCGAAAACGAAATGAAGTTCGTAGTTCCGAAGGTTCGTTAGTCCGAAAACAAAATGAGGTTCGTAATTCCGAAGGTTCGTTAGTCAGAAAACGAAATGAGGTTCGTAATTCCGAAGGTTCGTTAGTCCGAAAACGAAATAAGATTCGTTAATCCGAAGGTTCGTAAATCCGAAAACGAAATAAGGTTCGTTAATCCAAAAATCAAATAAGGTTCGTATTTCCGAAAAATGAATTTATTTTGGTAACAAGAACGGTGCTGTTCTTGCAAGATAACGGGATATTATGCAATGATAAACTTTTAAACGATGATATATGTGTGTGTTGTGGCAAAAGCATGTAAGTTATTGATTTAAGCGCATACATTCGTAATTCCGAAGCTTCGTAATTCCGAAGGTTCGGTTATTCCGAAGGTTCGTATTTCCGAAGGTTCGTATTTCCGAAGGTTCATAATTCCGAAGGTTCGTCAATCCGAAAAAGAAATAAGGTTCGTAATTCCGAAGGTTCGTTAATCCGAAAACAAAATAAGGTTCGTTAATCCGAAATTGAATAAGGTTCGTATTTCCGAAAATGAAGATTACTCATTTTGGTACTAAACACGGTGTTGTCATTACAAGATAACACGATATTATGCAATGATAGTAATAACGATCGATGATACATGCGTGTGTTGTGGCCAAAAGCATGTATTTCATTAAAAATAGGCGCCCGGATCACGCATAGGTTAATTTTAATTGATTTTATCTGAGCAATTGCTGCCTTTAGCAAATGGTTCAAGGATACAGGGGATTAAGTTTGTTGGTCGCGTGCAAGTAACCTCTAGATAATAGGATTTGTATTGGAGGGGATGTCATTTTTAATAACAGCTTCTGCTGGTAATAAAAATACTACTAATAATGATCCTTGTGAGATGTTGAAAGCGCGAATCGCAAGCTCAAACTAGTAGACATTTCATGTAACAAGACTTGAACTTAAACTGAGCTATTTTGTAATCGTGAGAAAGATGCGTATCTGACTAAAGAATTAACATGAGCGCGAAGCGCGAGGTGTAATTTGTTTATATACTGACCTGGGGCCCGTTGCATAAAACTTTTTACCTGAGAAAACTCATCGGATTGTTTTTACCAGAGTTTTTTCCCTGTGCTAAAGTCAATGGTGGAAATCAGACTAACCTTAGTTTTCAGTTTTTACCAAAGTTTTCTCATGTAAAAAGTTTTATGCAATAGGCTTCAGAAAGTAACCTTTTAAAGACTGCATTTAGTAACTCATGAATCGAATATATATCTCACGAACTAAATAATGAAAGCGCGAACCGCAAGCTTAAAATTTGTGATATTCCAACCTGACAACTGGACATTTTATACATTTTTTGTAACCAGGAATAGAATGAGTTCCTCAATAAATAATACTTGATGCGAGCGAGAAACGTGAGCCAAATTTTTCCGATTTTCCAACCTGAAAACTGGACATTCTAAGCATTCTTTTGAAAAAATGGAATACCCAAAAGGGTATTCCATTTTGAAAAAGGTTACTTTTTTCCGACGGGATTTTTTGGGGACAAGTATCCACCCCCCCCCCCCCCCCTTGTCTCTGCCTCTGCTTTTACAGTTTTCATTTTTCGGATTAACGAACCTTATTTTACTTTCGGATTAACGAACCTTATTTCGTTTTCGGATTAACGAACCTTATTTCGTTTTCGGATTATCGAACCTTCGGAAAAACGAACCTTATTTCGTTTTCGGATTAACGAACCTTCGGAACGACGAACCCTATTTCGTTTTCGGATTATCGAACCTTCGGAATAACGAACCGTCGGAATAACGCCACAAATGTTCGGATTAACGAACCCTTTTTCGTTTTCGGATTAACGAACATCGAGGTATAGGCAATTTACGTGTTTCGGAATTACGAACCTTCGAAATAAAGAACCTTCGGAATTACGAAGTGTAACCGATTTAAGAATAGGCGCCCGAATTAACATACGCTTAATTTCGATTTTATCTGAGCAAATGCTGCCCAAGCAAATGGTTTAAAAATGCAGGGGATTTAATTAAGTGTGTTGGTCGTTTGCGAGTAACCTCCAGATAATAGGATTTGTATTGGAGGAGATGTCATTTTTAATAAGAGCTTCTGCTGGTAATAAAAAATAATACAAATGATGATCATAATAATCGCAAACGATGATCATAATAAAAATGGTGATAAAGAATATAAATGTTAATAAAATTTTATTGATCGTTTTCCCAGTGTTAACAATGTTAATCCGTTTTTCATGATTACAAAAAATGCTCGGAATGTTAACTTTTTATGTGGGGCGTTGTGGCCCATTCAGTGGATTGGTCTTCTGACTATGAAACAGAGGGTCGTAGGTTCGAATCCCAGCCATTGCGTAAATTCCTTCAACAAGAAATTTATCCACACTGCGCTTCACTCAACCCGGGTGAGGTGAATGGGTACCCATGGAGTATAAAGAAATTAATTGAATGCCTTCCTTTGGGCGCCTAGACAGCCCAGCAAAAGCCGGGGTAATAATAACAGTAGGGCCCACAGGGAGAACATCTTTCAGAACTAAGGTGGCTTCCCTTGGTAAATAATACCAATGTTATTATTATTATTATGTCTTATTAGGCCTACATGAAATTTCCAGAAGTTTGAGCTCGTGATTCGCTTGCAACATCTCACAATATGCCCTTTTAATAGTAATTAAGTCCATAATTGACCAAAAAGCGAGTTTTACAACTTCAGATTTTTTTCCAAACCGCTTGCTCGCTACGCTTTCTAGCGAAAAATAAAATCTAAACATATGTGTTATCAATCAGAAATCAATTAAATTTTTTTTTCCAAAATGGGAAATTCCTTTTTTTCAAAATAAATACTCTTTTTAAAGTATACATTTTAGATTAATTTTCAGGAGAAGCTCTTATTAAAAATGAAATCCCCTCCAATACAAATCCTATTATATGGAGGTTACTCGCAAACGACCAACACACTTAATCCCCTAGCTGCATCTTTAAACCATTTGCTTGGGCATTTGCTCAGATAAAATCGAAATTAAGCGTATGTTTGATCCGGGCGCCTATTCTTAAATCAATAACTTACATGCTTTGGCCACATCACACACATATATCATCGTTTGATAGTTTATCATTGCATAATATCCTGTTATCTTGCAAGAACAGCAACGTTCTTGTTTCCAAAATAAATTAATTTCATTTTCGGAAATACGAACCTTATTTCGTTTTCGGACTAACGGACCTTCGGATTAACGAACCTTATTTAGTTTTCGGACTTACGAACCTTCGGAATTACGAACATCATTTCGTTTTCGGATCAACGAACCTTCGAAATAACGAACCCTATTTCGTTTTCGGTTTAACGAACCTTCGGAACAACGAATCTTATACAGTGCGTATCAAAAAAAAGTTTACACTTTGAAAAAGCTCTGGGAATTAAAAAATATACAACATGTGGGTAATTTTTTCACATATTATCTTGGGTTTGGGTCTCATCTATCCAAAGAAAGTAAAAGTTTTGACAGAATGTTACACTTGAGTGAGCACTGTCCATTTTTGTAAAGCTCGTAGAAATATGTTTGCGCAGAAAGGCTTGTTTTCACGCTGTGTCCAGGAGAAAGGGTGAAATCAAACTTACCCTGCAAAACATTTCTCACACATTTCCCTTGCACTTTTAGTCAATTGAAATTAAACGGATACATTCAAACATTTTGTAACAGTTTTGTCACCCAAATTGGAATTTCAATACTTAGTAAGCACAACCTTTACCCTTTTTGTGCCAGCTGGATCTGAGGACATAACTAAATCTGAACAAAAATTCATATCAGACATCTCCAGCATTTTTTCACAAAGTTTTTATCATTTAAAGTGGGTTTACATTTCATTTTTCACTTAATACTTGTTTCTCCACACTTTTCCCAAGCTTGACAATGATTAAAAAAATGAAAATCAAGAGTGAGCCATTTCAGGTAAATCACAGTTCAGTGTAAAGCAAATATCGTCACGATGGCCCTCGGTGTGTGGGGAGTGGGGTGGGGCGCAATGCACACTTCGAAGTGTTTTGGGCGGGGAAACAAGTTGAAAAGGTAAAAGATATCTTCAAATCTATTTTACTAGCTAAATTCCATGTGTTCTTCATGATTAAGGTCTACTTTTATTCGCATAACTATTTCAAAGTTCTGCGCAAATCATTTTTCACTAACTTTTCAAAAGTAAGTGGTGCTCACTCAAGCGGAAATATTTTTCGACAGTTATAGCGTCATTTGCTTTAATGGACCTGTATCAATGTTAAAATGTGGAAAAATCCTCAGGATATTACAAATGTATAATTTTACAGGACTTTTTCTAATTGTAAACTTTTTTTTGATACGCACTGTATAGCTTTCGGATTATCGAACCTTCGCTCCAACGAACCTTATTCGTTTTCGGATTAACGAACCTTCGGTTCGAACACACGACCCTCTGTTTACAAGGCGAGAGTCAGAACCACTACACCACGGCTCTTCCACTTATTATTGCATATTACACACGATATAGTCTGGTCAGTTAGCGGAATTATGTGGACACGGTGGACAAAAGCGTGATTTTTTCTCCAGACCTTTGTTTATGTATAAGAATTAAGAATGGGGTATGCTCCAAACAATCTGGCTGCAGGAACAGTGAAAAAATGGGTGAAAATGTTAGAATTTATGAGTTCAGATTTGTTTGGTATTTAGACTAGCGCTAGTGCAAAACTCAATAGCAGTGCATTATTTTGCATTGGATTGGTTCTTAAATTCGACCCTTTTTTAACAGATCTTCTGTTTGCCCTCGCATCTCAATGCACCAAATATCTGAATGAAGATGCTAACCAAGCCGAAGGGTGACGGTAGAGGGGGTTGAATGTTGGTGTGTGTACATATTTTGGTCTTGGGGTAAAGGTGTGCAAGACACATTTTTTGCATGTGTTGGAAATTGTGTTGCCATGGTAACAGTGTATTATTGCAAAAATGAGGTAAAAATCTTGCAGTTAGAACCACTTCCTCTGTTTTTAACCGATTCTCATGAAATTTGGCACACACATTGGTCTTGAGGTGAAGATGTCTAAGACACACTTTTGTGTGTCTTTCAGAAATCCTGTTGCCATGGTAACAACATATTATATGGCGAAAATTGGGAAAAAATCTTACAATTCAAACTGCTTCATCAGTTTTCAATCAATTCTAATGAAATTTGGCACACACATTGGTATTGAAGTAAAGATGTACTAGGCACTTTTTGTGTGTGTTTCAGAAACTGTGTTGTCATGGTAACAAAATATCATATGGCAAAATTTAGGTAAAAAACTTGCAATTTGAACTACTTCATCAGTTTTTTACCAATTCTCGTGAAATTTGGCTCACACATTGGCCTTGGGGTAAAGATGGGCAAGAACCTTTTTTTTGCATTTGTCAGAGAGTGCATTACCAGGGTAGCCACATATGATAGCCAGAAATGTAGGAAAACTTATTGTGGATCAAACTTCTTCCCCTGTTTTTAGTCAGTGCTCATAAAAATTGGAAGAAATATTCATCTTAGGGTAAAGATTCATATTAAATTCTAAATGTCTTCTCTGCATTAAAATGTGGGGGTATTAATCACCTTCATTAATATTTCTGGGTTTGGGGGAAGGGGCAGGATTAGTCCTTTAAATCTGACATCAAAGAAGGTTAAAGGCAGTGGCCATTAGAAACATAAAAATGATAAACACTCTTAAAAAACGCATCCCCTTAAGGGCATATAGGCTGGAGGTACGCTGGGTGAATATGAAAGGTTCCGCAGAAGCAGAGGAGTTCCAACACTGGCAAGCAAAACAAAATGTGTACCCCTTCTACTTTCAACAGCTGATTTTCCAAACCTTAGTTACACCTCCCCAAGATGTGCACCCCTCCCCATACCACTTTTAATTCTACTTCCCCATGCTCAAACCAGTCTACACCTTTGTCCCTCAGGGGTCAATGCATTCTTAAAGCTAGAAATTACTCTTTTTTTGGGGGGGGAGGGGGTGGGGTCTTTAGAAAATGACCTCATTAAAATTACAGTTAAAGGATTATGACTAGGAACTTAACCCCCCCCCCGAAAAAATAGGGGGCTGATATACTTTTTAGCAGAAAATGCCCCCCCCCCTTCAAAGGTAAGAGGAGTCCTTTGCACTTCAGACCATTCATTTGAA